>NC_058026.1:11429341-11729341 GCF_019176455.1 Solea senegalensis
TGAAGCAGACTCAACAAATGTACTAATACGCTGGAAAATATTACAATACTTTTCATATTCCACATTTCCTCGCTGACATTATTCAACCTGGTGTGCCGTGACAGACATCTACAGGCTCACTAATGATGCCAGTTTTGTTCTCTGTAAGGCAGACTGACAGGCTGTGCACGCACACACCGCTCTAAAGCTCGGGATGAGGCTGACAGTGTTTCCGTGTAGTCTCACCGCTGTGTGTGTGTGTGTGTGTGTGTGTGTGCACGCACGTGTAACTTATGAACAATATTCAGCTGTCAAACCAAACGACCATCACTCTTTCACTTCGACCAGACACCTGGAGCAACAGCGAGCTCAGTGCAGAAGAAGACACGTGAATGCAAGAAGGAGATGAAATGAAGAGGGCATCAACAGTCTCTGACAACACATGCACCACAAAACACACAAACCAAATACAGAAACATGCAGTAAAGAACTGAGACACTGAGTGGTGTAGATGATGTAATACATGCTGTACAGGGACAATAATAAAAAGTGATGGAATTTATTATGTAATGTGTCAGGAATGAGCTGAGCCTGTTCAAAAGGTTTGATATAAATAGAATTTAAGAAGAAATCTGCTTCACTATTACATACAGTAGGTATTGTTATTTCCTCGTCAATGATAGTAGATTTATGTTTTTGAAACCAATTCCTCTTCTTCTTGGGGCTTCTCCCTTTAGAGGTGGGCCACAGCAGATCATCTACCTCTATCTTGTCCCGTCCTCTTCTATTACACTGACTGTCCTCATGTCCCCCTTCACAACATCCATGGACCTTCTCTGTGGTCTTCCTCTTTTCCTCTTGCCTGTCACCTCCATCTTCAACAACCTTTATCCAATATAATCCCTATCCCACCTCTGCACGTGACCAAAAAGTCTCAACCTCACTTTCTTTCCAAACCGTTAAACCTGAGCTGCCCCTCGAATAACGAATCTCAATCGCTGCTCAAACAGACTGACGCTAATTAATCATTTCAAAATGAGCTGGTGAGCCTGACAGGTGTATGATTCACAGTTCACTCGGTTCAAAAACAAAACCGATGCAGCTTTCTAATTTGCACAGTTTGTGAAACAAACACAACTAATTAAGATTCAGTTGCACCTCTTGATTATTTGATTGACGGCTAAAATCAACACGGCTTACACCCAGTGTTCGGCAACAACTGTAATAAAACAGGTTGACTGCTTTGAGTCTGCACTTGTAAGAAACAGCCTGTGCACTCAGAACCTCATTTAAAGTGTAGGTGCAGTGGGTAGGCTACAGGCTAACTTTAAAACAAAAAAAAATAAGAAAAAAGGAGACAGAGGAAATTGAGGTTATGAGTTTCTTTTGAGTTGGCCTATAGCAAATAAGCTTCATAAGGTACAGTCAGTTTCAACTGTACCAACAATCCCTTCAAATGTGTCTGCAAATCAAGGGTAAACAATACAGTTCAATGACAACCACAATCAGTTTCTGCTGCTGCTGCCAAACAAGGTTAATGAACTGATTTTAGTTTTTTTTTTTTTATTTGATTATAACATCACGGCTCACACTTAATCACTGATCTGCCGTGTCTTCTGTATCTCTGATAACATTTGATCTGTATAGTGCATTTAACAAGTGCTCAAAGACATTTGACACAAATACAAAACAATCAAACACACAAGGTCCCCATTCAATTCAATTTTTGCTTTGATTTGATTCATTTAGAGATATTTCAGTTTCCATACCAATTTGGCCAGGTAATTTATATATATATATACATATATATATACATATATATAGCTCAATGATTATATTATATAATATATACATATTTTGATGGTACTTCACATGATAAAAGCGTCATCATGTTTGAATTCTGTTAATAGCAATATATTATATTGCAAATATAACAACCATGTTTTTATAGACCAGCCAAAAATAGCTGGGCTAAAAAAAATGTATGCATTAATAGTAAAATAAGACCATTAGAACCTGGAGCACCTGCATACATATTGTTGCTTAGGAGGCTAAATTGATTGTTTGTCTTCTTGCCAAGGTGACACAAAACACATTTTTAATGCAGTCAACAAACTACCAGCTTAACACAACTCCAGCTCCAAAGGTCAATGCTCTTCCTTCTGGGACTGAGTTAGTTAATTTGCTTTTGTCTGCCTGCCTGTCTGTCAGTCAGTCAGTCAGTCAGTCAGTCATGTGTCACTGGCTGTGAATTGGAGGGCACTCATCTTCCTCTATCAAAAAGTATGGGGAGAGACCTCCTGTCAAGGGAAATCACATTCACATTCACACACACACACACACACGCTTCCATGCCTATATAGTTCACAGACATACACATACACACACACACATTCTCAAATGCACAGTCTCTGTCAATTTCACTCTAGTTTTGGAGACGTGATTGCAGACTCAGCGTCATCTTCATGCCTTCTAAATTTCCTCCTTGCTTTCTTCACAGGAAAACTTTCCTCAGTTTGAAACCTAGATCGACTTGTGTGTGTACTGTAGTCTGCGTGTGTGTGTGTGTGCGTCCCGTGTGTCCACAAGTCTTCTCTTCTCTTCTCTCCCACACTCTTAGAACTTGGGGCAAATTGGGGTTCATCTCAATTGAAGACTACAAATTACCTGCAGGTGTGAATGAGTGTCTGTATATTTGCCCTTCAGGCCAGGCAACATCTCGTTCCTCGCACACAAAGTCAGCGGGGATTGGATCTATCTGACAGGATCTAATCCAGGGACTGGAGCCACACCAACGGTGGGCATTTCAAGCAAAAATGCTTGTTGACATTCACTGGGTATTATCCAACGATTATTCATCGTAAAAAGATAAATGTATCAGTCTAAAGGGACGGCTTCATCAGTCTTAATAATGTATTTATTAAATGTACTCACTCATAGTCACGTTAACTGATGAACTCTTTATAATCAGACAAATAATAACATAAACCAATGAGTTATGAGATGAAAAATTGCAATTTCTGACAATAATTTGTCTCATAACAGACAAAACGGAGGGATGTTTATGTCCATCACGGCACAGCCAAGTCAAATTTGAGTAAATGTCTATTTGCTATTCTCTTGTTTTCAATTTCCCCTCATCAGCCTCACAGAAAGAGAATCTGTCTCTTATGCTGTTTCTCATTAACCGCACAATCACAGGCGCATGCTTGGTGTACCTGAAGGGTCACATGACACACTGTATGTTTGTACATTTTCAGGTGAGATTACTCTCATTTGGACCTAGTCTGATTTGATGTGTAGGGATGTAGCCTGAGATTACAGTGACAGTAAACCACTATATGACTCAACTTTCATGTTTGCGTCATAAAAAGAGATGAAAGGGTTCTGATAATGATTTGATAATGGCCTGTAATAACTGCCAAGAATCCACTTCAGCGTCTGATAGTACAGGGACCTGGGTGGTTTCAGAGGGAGGGAGAGTGGCACGTGTAGAAAACGCTGTGGGTGGTGAAAATGTCCAAATCAAAGTGAGGAGGGTCAGTGTCTGGCTGTATTTCTCAGCAGTCACTCAGCTGCGTGGTGTGGAAATATTAGACAGATGCCTCTGAGAGGTGAATGCGAGCACATCCCAGGCTGAGTGAATCATTCGGGGGAAAGTGGAGACTCTGCAGGGCAGCTTTGAAGACGTGAGGAGTGTCGAGCCTTCGAAGAATGTGCTATAAAAACATTTGATTGGCAGAGAGAACTTTTTGAAAGGTTTTTTGAGCTGTGACTTGTACAAAATTAACTGTTTACAACTCTTGCCTCAACTTCCACGGTCTAGCCAAACAGTGTGGTATGCTTGTATTTTTATATTTACATTCTAAAATGAGAATCTATCGGACGATATTTATATTTATTTATATTGTTTGATTAGAGCTGTATTTACTAGAGCTGCAACTATTTACTATCGATTAATCGTTTGGTTTATAAAATATCAGAGAACCTTAAAAAATGTTGAATGGTGTTCATCAAACCTGGAAATGATGATGTTCTCAAATATCTTGTTTTGTCCACAAAACAAAATGATTCACTTTTAATGATTTCTTTTTTTTATCCAGAGCAAAGAAATGAAGAAAATATTCACATTTAAGAAGGTATAGATATAATTACATAGGTATAATGTGCACAAAGTGCTCATTTGTGGCCATGAAATAATGTAGGTATAATATGCGTGCAAATGAATATTTCGTATGCTTGTTATACCCATTTCATGTAATAATTCTGTAATGATCATTCCTTGCAATGCCAGGCTTTTGAGAATATCTTTGTACCTCATTCCCAATCTAAAATGAAATGCAATCACATTATCTCTGTCCATCGTGCAGCTCGGGCCCAGGGTAATTCATGGGAATGATATGAATATTATTAATTAGTGTTTCATGTGCCACAAATGAGAGTTTTTTTTCTTCCCATGTCACGTGTGGGGCTTTGTAGCATCTAAATAAAGGGCACTGTTACAGAAAAAAAACAGATGCAACTCTCTTTTTTATCTAGATGCAGATAGATGCTGGGGCTTTCTGCATGTCTCCTACGCCATTAAATATAGATGCCACAAACTGAGAGTGACAGACGGAGGGAGGCTTTGTCATGGACTCATTTAAACGCTGCGGCACAGCTCACTGTGACTAGGGCACCGGCTCCCACTTCAGCAGCCCAAACCACAAGACAGCCCTAGCTCTAATCGCAAACATTTATTCAGATCAGACAACTCCCCTGAATGCCTCTGAGGAGCATCTCTGTGAGATAAAAAAAGAATCAGGAAGGAAGAGGAGGGAAGAAAGAGAGAAAGAGCCAACCAAGTTTTACAGACACAGAGAGATTCAGAGAGACACGGAGACAGACAAAGCTGCAGCCAGAAACAAAAAGTAGACACTGAGACTGTGAAGGAGGCATTGCTTCTTTTGTTAGTCTGTACTTAGAGTCAAAGTGACTGCAGTTCCCCCCGATGACTACATGATGTAAAGAGGAGCTGAAGGAATGGAGATGAAGGAATACACCTCTTAACTCCTGACAAGTCTGATCTGGATTTAGTCTGTAGACATAATAATCCACCTCAGACTAAGACAGAATAATGATGCAGAATGGGCCAAACAAACGCAGGGAAGACGACATATTCCCAACCATCTGAGTGACGGAGTGAGTGAGTGAGTCACATGGGAAGAAAACTGTCTCAGAATTAAACACTGAGTTAATTCAATCAGAATTTATGTGGTGAGTTGTGCAGCATAGGGGCCGCCACTGGTGCTTCATTCAGATCTTATTACCACAGACTCGTAGTAGGCAATATTGAGGAGGGTTTGAATGACAGTTTGAAATTATTTTGAATAAAGTTCAGTGAGGAAAAAAAACAACAACAGATTAACGAGGGCAGATCATGGCTCTGAGAGATGAGGAAATGTAAGGGAAGGAAAGAGGGAATACTGTAGGAAAGGCAAGAGAGTTAAGAGCTTCATTTATTCATGGAGTTATTAAGTAACAGGAAATGCACCCATATATGGCGCTGTAACTGTGCCAGATGCTGCTCATCGTGAATTGTATAGTTCCACAGAAAAGCTGCTCTATTTAAGGTGCAACACTCTCTTTGAACCAATCACGGTGAATGTATACAACTTACAGACCTAGAATCAGTATTTCATTGAGAAGTTTGCCTCGGCAGTGATCACGACTCGGGGTTTTAGCCTCTGTGGCAAAGACAAAGCAGAGCCAGGCTGCAATGGCATGTTATCTATATTTTTTTTTTAGGTGACTGAGTTCACACAAACACAAACGAGGTGCACTCTCTGCTGATTGTATTCAGATGGTAAGAAGAATGATCATCAAGTACATGTTTCCATTTTCTGAGTGGACCATAATTTACATCTGGCATTAACACTGACAGACCTCGTGCGTTCGTATGCATTTACGATTTCAAGCTTGTTCAAAAGCTTGCACATGCTTTGCGTTCGACATGATTCTGTAAACCTTTCCTCTCAACTCACACAAATAAGCCTTTGCCCATTTTCCAGCTGACTGAAACCAGAGAATTGGATTCAAAGAAGCGGAGAAGAGTAGAAAGTTGAACCTGTTTGTAACTCATTTGATCCTGAAGTCCGACACAGCAGGGTGGTGATGATGAGGGCAACTCTGTAATCTTGACAAACTGAATGAAAAGCTTATCTAGACCTCCCTCCCTTCATTTTTTTATCTGCTTTCAAAGGCCCAGTGTGTAAAATATTTCTGAAATTCGGGATTTTTTAGGCGTACAATCTCCTGATTGTATGAATGGCTGTTTTAATTAACCAATAATTAGCCTTTTATATGTATATCAGAAGCTGGGTCAGCTCTACAAGGGCTGCCAGCATGGTTTTACAACAGGTTTTGATGCTACCTGAAGGCTACATTTGTTCTCCAACACATGTGGAAGGGAAAGGTGAGGTGAAGGATATTTAGCTGTAATGTGCAACTGTTGCAAAATTCTACACACAATTCCTTTGAATTTAATTAGTTCCTGATATTTAGCAATGCCTATATCATGTTGTGTTGTCACACAAATTCTTTATTTCTGATTATTTTATTAATGAATCTATAAACTCTCAGAAGTTTCATTACAATAAAGGCCTAAAAACAACACTTGAAAAAAGAAAAGATTAGATCTTTGGTATGAGTTTAACGCTCGTCTCCAAAGGTTGTCATTTCAAATCATCCAGCCACAACATTAAAGTCTGAAGTGAAACCATCTCCTGGACTAATTCACCTTGATTTACCATCCAGCGACCAAAGTTCACTGTTAAGTCAACATACGCTGACAAGATTGCTGAAAGGTCTCGAGTCACTTCTATCAGAGGGTCTATTAAACCTGAGAACCACGGTCTCCGACTTTCCACTGTGAATAAAGCAATAAGACCCAGAAGCCAGTACTAAAGATAAATCCCCTGAAATCATTTGCAGGCCCGTCTGTGACCTACTTTCTCAAGCCACTGATTCTTATCCACGTGAGAGTAAATACATTCTCACCTGTGCTGAATATCTATCGGTTTAATGGTATGAAATGCACTCTGTTCATTCAAACATAAACTCGGGGCATTTGTTTTTGTGCATCCTGCATAATTGATGAGGATAGTTTCGATCCTACTTTTTACCAAGAGCGTTGAGATGTGTTCATTGGACCTTTTCTTCTGCGTCTGCAGATTTTCACTCAACCATGAAAACAAAGCTTCAGAAATATCAGAGCATGTTGTCTATGTTCATGCCTCTCACCTGTACTGAGCCTGGAAGTGTTCCTGGACAAAACTGTGGCGACCTCGAGGCTGCTGAGTGCTGGCTAAAGTGGGACTGGAAGACTCGTCCAATGGACTGGGTCCCTGCAGACAAAGACAAGAGCAACGCACAGGTATTACAATTACCTTTCCAGCAATATTTAGATGCACACAGATGCATAAAATGCACAAAAACAATCATCATCCTCTCGATGATATTAAAAAAAAGCTGCAGATCCTAATGTACCGTTCTATTTTCAGTATCAGATTATGTGTAAAATGTACACTTACTTGCTATTTACATGACAGTGCAAAGAAGAAATAATGACATTGAAAACCAAAAGTCATTCATAACACGTTAGCGCAAAAGACGAGCAAAGTTCAAACGGCACAATCAGTGTTTGAGATGTCAAACATCCTCATTGTCACGTCGATATTTACTGAGTAAACTAAACCGCTGTGAGACTCTTCATGCTGCGTCGGATTCAGCAGGAGGGAAAAAAGGTACTTTTACAAATGTTGGCAATGAATAAAAGATGGACAAATATGACTTGATATAATGCAGCAGATTAATGAATCTATAAGAGCTGTCAGCTAAAGCTGGGCACTTGTAATGACTGATAAGGCAGGAAGTTAGAACCAGCTCTGTATTGATCCGAGACCATTAAAAAAATATATAGGCATATAGAAGATATGGACATATAGAAAGAATATATGCATTATTCTACAATATACAGACGTATCTCAAACAAGAGCGTAAATAATACACATCAACGTTTTTGGAGAAAATGCACACTTGTAAAGAAATAAACCGGCACAGTGATGTTGTTTTCACTGAGAACCATCACCACATGAAATGTTGATATTTAGTCATTAAAAAAAACATGCTTAATATCAGTGTTTAATCACAATGTTAGGTAAGAAAATCTTAAAAATAGCACTTGTTCTCCTCACTCCTATATGTTTTCTCCAGCATTTGGCCATAAATCAAGCAGATTCACACTTGTTTATGGCAGAAATGTTGGCACCTCATAACAGCACAAGCACAGGTGCAATTAATAACACTAGAAAAACAAAACAAATGCATTCCATTTAGGTGAGCTCACTGGCTAACATCATGACTTTCGCGCACCTGATAGCTGACCCAACGTTAACTATCTTTACATGCAATCAGATGCTGCATGTGAATATGCAGAACAAGATTTTCACGCTTATTTTCAGATCATGTCTACGCCGGCTTTGAAAAAGCAAGGGAGGCAGAACAATACAACCATAATGCATCGTTATTGACCTTTTCATTTATTTGCTTCACATGCAGATCGTTGTTAATCTCTCCCAAAAAATACAAAAAAAATACATTTTTTATTTTTTAATCTTACGCTGCTCATGCATAGGATGGAGTCTTAGCCCTCATGTTCATTGTCAACACCAAGAGCTTTGTAATCCTGGTGATCCTCCCCATTGCTCCTGTGCACTGAAAAACTGTTTGTTCAGGATGTGGTTTAAAACACTTCTAAAAGATTGTGATGTAATTGACGTACTAATCAAAAATAACAGACTATTCAGAATCAAACCACTGTATTAAACAGCAAACACAGTTGTTTGGTAACAGGGTCTGGTTGTGATGACACTTCTCTCAAGTGTTTCTTATGCTCAAACTAAATCTAATGAATGCTGAACACAGGTGTGACAGCAGATCCCCAGCCTTGGTCTTATCTTAAATTTAATGGCTTGTTATTCTTTAAAACAAGCAGAGACAAAAGGCAACATTTAGAGAAAACAATTAAATGAAAGTAACCTTGACAGTAAATGTTACTGTGAATGGGCTGTTGAGTATAGATATTTTAAAATATTAAAGTTGACTCCAATTTCCATTCTGTGCTGATCTGTTTGCTCAAAATGAGGCAAGCGAGTGAATTATTTTCAATATTTGAAATGCAGTTTCTCAGTCTGTGATGGACAGCATATGATTTTAAGATGGAACTTTGGAACTAAGTAGATCATCTTTCTGCTTATTACAGGCTGAGGTATGTGAGAGAAACTCTTCCACACGCCTCTGATGGAAAATGGAGAACAATTCTCAGAGCAGGTTACAAGAATCACCATGGAAACCCTGACCGCATTTCCCCAATCCAACATGTGGAAACTGGGATTTTATTTTACACAATGTCCTAAAAATAAAGAGAAAAGCTTTCACTTTTCTCTGCAGCACCATGTCAGTGTCTATTGTGCACATTTTCATTACGTGAACAAATACACAAACTCATCCCGAGTGCTTTGACAACTCTTCTCCTGAAAGCACAAAGATGTGATGTCTTTTGCACTGGTGCATTGAGCACGTTGTACGCATGAAGTTGACTGTCTGACAGAGTATGATGAAATGTGCTTATGAGAGTACTGTTTGATATGCTAGTATTTCACAGGTGCTCCAGCTGGCAGACAGACTGGCAAAAACAGGTCTAAAAACTCAAATGACTGAACTGAGCTCAAGTGACTATGTTCACATTGAGAGCAATATTCTCTTAAAATAAAATAATAATTATCAACAAATCCTTTCCATGAACATCGACAGTGACACAAATAAATGAATCAATTATAAGGACCAAACTTTTAAGGTTCAAACTTGAACCCTAAGAATCTGAAAATCTACAACTGACCAGTTAGCTTAGCTGTTAGCTTCACCAGAGTGAAGCAGCAGAGAAGGCATCACAGACGAGTGTTCAACCTCACGTTACTAATGTAATAAGTAATAATACATAGTGTGTATGGACAGGTCAAATATCCGAATATCTTCAAATAAATAGCTTATCACCGATGTGAACTTGATTTTTGGAGAAGGAGACAGCCCTTTACTGTGGCGACCATTTTGAATACTTCCTCACAAAAGCTAGCAGTGCTAGTAGCATGGCCTAATAACAGGAAGAACACTAGGTTAAGAAATAATATTAAGTAAATATTAATATTAATAATATCAACTGTCTCCTGTTGCTTGGGAACAAAATGACTGGTGGCGTCTGCATGCCTCTGGCAGTGTAATTGATTTCCAAGATTTACATATTGGTCCTGGTTTATAGAGCTCACCATGTTCTGGCATAAATTGCAGTGTCTGCCTTGCTCTGTAAAATGTATTAGAACAAGCCAACAGTGGAGGAAAAGCTCCTCCTCTGCTTTTTTGTTAAATCAGGGAAGGTTTCTCTTTTTCATGACTGTGTAGATTCTCATTCATGCAGGTCATTGTTGTGTAAAAGTCATTGAATAAGTAACAACTGGAACTGTAGAGTGAGGATGTTTCACCTTTTTTTTCTTTTTCATGCCATTTTCTATGTGTTGGTTGTAAAAGCACAAAACAGCTGATGTGATTGACAGTGGACACATCTACTGTTTAGACGAAACCCTGAATCATTTGTGATATGTATTTATTCACCTTTGCTAAAATGAGCCTGTTTCCATTATTACAGTGATGCTCTAACTACTTGAACTACTGAATTACTTAATTAGTCAGTTTTGTGTGTGTGTTTCTGGTGCATTAAAAAAAAGAGCGAAGGTCACTTTGAAAAGAACAATGTGTCCTCTAACTCTTTTGTTTTTGCCTCTCTGTAAACTCTCGCTCTGAGCAATGAGAGGTCAAACGGGTACATATCACCACCATCAGCAACATCAGCTCAGCATCATCTCATCACAGGAGCAGCACCGCAAGGACAAAACCACCAGGACTCCTGGGTGTTGCGTATCAGCGAGAACACTGCGTTTCCTGCAAAAATGAAGGTTCACCAGTGCCTGTGTACACAATTTAAGGAAGCACAGCTGCAAACAGCACCATCGCATTATTAAATTAGAGAAAGTTCATGCTTGTGCTTGAGTCAGCCTCAGTTAGCACTTTAAAGTAGACGCAAGAACCATTTTTCCTTTGTGCACTACTGCAGGACATCACAACAAGCAACAACACAACTACATCGAACAGCCACCAGGGTTTTTTTTCCCCTAAACCAGGTAACAGGGGTGCTGCACCTTCTTACTATATGTTTTTATTTCCCTTATGCTAATTAAGCATTGGATGCTATTCAATAGGCTTTTTTAGTCTGTCATTAAATGCAGGGATGTTGATACTGAAGGTACACATGCATTAGCATCTAAAAGGACGCATCAAACTCACTGTCCATGTGTCCCACGGACACACCTCATTTTCACAACAACATATTTCACAATATATATTGCAGAATTTCCACAACATGCCTCTCAGCATGGCGGCATATAGCAGGTGTTGTTATTGTAACTGGCCTTTACAACAACAACAACACCTGTTATAGGTGTGTCGTCACGTATAATAATGTTTCTCCACATAATATTGTGCACACGAGGTTAAAAACAAACTTTCTTGGACTTTATGGTCTAATTTTCTTCCGTCTAAGAAAAAAGCGTGACGCCCTTTTCGTTCCACCTCCCTGTTCTCTCTCGCACCTTTCACCCTGTGATTTCTTTCTAGAAAACCCTTTGGCCGCTGTCACTGTGTGTCAGCAAATTAAAAGCAATCACTGGTGTGCTCAAATCAAAATGCTGAAAACAGGCGCATAGCATGATGGGTACAATGTTGGCACACATGCTGTGTATTCATTAGCCTTACATTGTTCATAACAGGAATCCCTCTGTATCAGGAAGGACGTACATGTTATTTGGTTGGCAGGATAAGAGCCCACTTCTCTTCCCTGTTGTAACCTCAGATCTTTGCTCCGGTGAACGCTCAGTCTGGGAGTGGGTCTGCGTGATTTCTCCGGTGCGGCCCCTCCTGTAAATCTCTATGGCCCTATGCCCTTTTTTGTCAATTTGTCTGCTGGCAGAAGCGCAGCTTCCCTCCAGAGATCTTCACACTCCAGCCGCGACATGAAAACATGTGTTCTTATCAAACCCCTGTTGATTCCCCATGGCATGTACTCGTCATGCTTGACTTTTCTGAGGAGTTCCTCTACAGTCTGCAGGGAAGTGCCAGGAGCATCAGTCTCTCATGGTTTTTATTTATTTATTTATTTATTTATCTATTTTTTACACAGCTGACATTTGACTGAAAACATTAAACACAGGTGTTACTAATTACATGAATCAGGGATCTACTTAAATACAACAGAGCCGTCGTTAATGCGATGCCGGCCTCATTGTGTGTGAATAAAACCCTGGTGCATTTATTACCTCTTAGTAGAAGAGTTTGTGCGGGTGTGAAGGAAAGTCATTAAAGAGTTAAACATTTAAAGATGAGCATGACCTGAATCAGCTGCATTACATCCATGTCCATACATCAGACGCGGACCAACGAAGCAGACTGTCTAGCGTGAATGCACCCTTACTATAGCCTCGTGAAATGCAACTTGTAAACATTCATCTCAGTCCATCACACGGCCAACAGACCGGGGTGTGAACCAGTAACCTCCTTGCTGTGAGGCAACAGTGCTCGCCACATGTCCCACTGTGTGGCAATGTGTAAACATTTGAACACAAATTCAAGCTTTAAAGCCCCTTATGTGTACCAATGGCATCTCAATTGAGTACAACTGAGAACAGATGCCAGTCCCCTCTCTTTTACTCTGTACTGCAGCACATATTATGTTTTAATTTCTACTAAACAGAAACAAAGTTCAAATGTTTTAATGTCGGCCAATATCTGGACATTAGCAGCTCCACACTGGAGAGGAAGTGACCTGACCTGAAAGTCTGTAAAATCACAATAAGGACATGTCATTTTGAAATCACTCTTCTGTGAAGGTGTGCTGAACATCATAAGCTGCACATGGGGAGAAAAACGAAACTTTTAGTGCAACTAAAAATAACCTGTAAAAATAAATAAATATATATATATATATATATATGTAAGGGGGCCCCCAACTGAAAAAAGACGCTGATTCAGTTATCATCTCAAACCACATTTCTAATCAACTGGCTCGCTCAAGGGGCTTAGCTCATTCACCTTAACTGTCAGCACCCTGTTCTGAGTCATCGCTACACACAGAGACGTGCTCACTCACACAGACGTCACACACGTTTGTGTCTCTCACATGTGTGAACACACACACGTGTATCCAGAAAGACTCACAACTGCACTTTATTTCTCACAAAAACACAATAACTGAACAGCCCTCCGGCTCATAGTCTTGAATCAAATGTGATGACATTCACTGAGGTCATGAGGCGAGACTGTTCCAGTGGAGCCTCGCAGATGCCTGAAGAACTGCGTTCAGGAATTTCAGATGCTGCCATGAGTCTCCGTCTAGCAAAGGGAGGGAAAGCGTTTCAACCCAAAAGCGACCGCACATGTAATCTCATCTCAGTCTAAGACGAGATCAAACCTGAGGCTTAAATGACGAGTGAATGACAAATGACTGAACAAAGCCAAGTGGTTCTGAGTCTGAAGAGCAACTTTTTTTTTCCCGCCCAAGCCCTTGGACATACAGTAGCATATTTGGATCAAAATTGAAATCACGATGATTTCAAACGATTACTCATTGACTTGAACTGGAAACAAATGGAATTTATTACACGTAAAAAAAGTGTCTTTAAATTATATGTAAATGAATTTACATTAAAATAACTATGAATTATTGAATATTGTATAAATCCTTTCACGCTGCATGTTTAACACAGGGATTCCACTGAATGTCTGTGGTCAAGAACACAGGGACAGGAAGTCAAACACAAAGTCAAACACTATTACAACATTAAAAGCACTATTTTCAGAATAAAAGCCCCCATTTTGTAATAATTGTTTTGTTTCGATAATTTTGTTTTTCCAATCATTTGAGGCATAATCGTAGTTTCGTAATTGCACAGCTTGATACCATTTTTTCTATGTCATATACTGATATCACAGCCTTGAAGATCCACTGATAGTGATATTAGTCTGATAGAGTCTGTATAAAAAAAAATACACCAAATTGTTTTCCTTTTTTCTGCTTTTATCTTAAAAAAATGTCCACATAGCTCACATGATTACTGCACTGTGGCATGCTTTTCTCACTCACATCTGATCAGATGACGCTCGTGGTACACGTCTCTCTTTACAGTTTCTACTCAGTGACGCATTTATGTGATATTCATAGTTCTTGGATCGTCTCAGATTCAATTAAATCTGAGACGATCAGACGAAGAGTATTGAATCAGCTCATTGCTTCTTAAAACTCCAGCATCTAAAATAACCTAAATCGCAAACACATAGCATTCACAAGACAAGATAAATCGCAAGAATAATGGTGTTAGAATAGTTATTATTATTATTATTATTATTATTATTATTAACAGTAAATAGTGTCATTTGGCAAATGCATTCCTCTGCTTTGTCAGGTTTGCGTTTGTTGGAGTTTACAGACAAAACCCAGTAAAGCACTATGAAAACAGGCAGACAAACTACCACTCCATTCTTCTTATTACATGGAAATATCAAAACAAGGTCCTCAATATATATACCTTTCCTTCTATAAAAAAAATGAAATGGCTGAAAATTAACTAATAGAACGCATCATCCTTCCTTTTCATAAAAGATGCAAGAGTAAAGATAAGTGAAAAATTAAGTAAAAAAGGAAACTTAATCTGGAGGATATCAGCTAAATATAACTCTTTGATGAGATGTGTGTGCAGCCTGTTTATATGAGCATTTGTGTGTGTGTGTGTGTGTGACCAGTAATTTCGTTTCTAGGGAACATTTCAGAGGAGCCGAATTACCCCACACTTTAAGCTGCTGGTGTCAGCTTGACGTTTTCGGTCTCCTGCAGGAAGAGATGACATCTCTCACTGAGCGTGTGCAAAATTAAGCGATCCAATGTTGCCATACTTCAGGACCCGCTTCCCTCTCTCGAAAGGAAAAGCATTTTGACGGCAATGGTATCAAACAGAGGCCAGGTTTTATCATACGTGAGCATGCCCGTGTCCTTAACATGAAAGTCAAAACAGTTTCAACCCGATTTCCGATCAAGCATCTTCTAATATCAAAGACTGTTCTTACATGAACGGTAAAGAGGCAGAGGGCGGAGGAAGTCAAAAAGTAAAGATGTAGGAAAAAAAGGTGAAGGCATAAAGAGAGATACAGACAATAAGAAAAGAAATGTGTAAAATAGAGCAGGTGATAATGAGCCACGCAGATAAGTTGGGCCGTGGAGGGACGCTGTTAATGAAAATGTGTGCAGCAGTGCTCAGTTAATTACTTAACAGGCCACAGTGGCTGCCCACGGAGGCTGCAACACTCGTTCTAGTGATGCAAATGAAGTTTGGCCTGATGATGGCACCAGAGGAAGGGCCTTAGAACACAGAGCATTTTGGATGCTTTTTTCCATTACTATCAATATGTTAAAACATACAGTATATACATGAACATTTACGATACAACACAGAGAAAAGCAGTAAAGTCACATTTATAGAAGGAGGGAGAAGCAAAGACATTCATCAATCAACAAGACAGGATTTGCTGTTGCATGGAACAGAGAATGATGTTATCATCTACATTTCACAAAATAAAGTGGGCATGATGCACTTCACAGCTTAGTATTAGGCAGTTTCCTGTTTCCTGTTTACTTTGCGGCCAGTTGTTAGCTTCTGATTTTGCTTCCATCCATGAGTGTTAAAATATTCCGTTCTTTAAGCTGACAAAGCAAAATAATTGGTCCGCTTAGTTGGGCTGGTCCAACTAAGGACTGCTTATATTCTGCTAATATATATATATATGTGTATGTATATATATATGTATATATATACTGTATATACAGTATGTGTTAGAGCCAGGGTAGAAACGGTGGCACATTTGCAGGGAGAGTCTGACTATTGTTCCAAATAAAGGTGCATTACCTGGGCTTGTTAGTCCGACTTGTTAGAAATGTGATTTCCTACAGTCTGACTCACATGTGAACATGTAAGTTCAATTGTAGTCTGACGAACACAATAATCATTTTCTCTACTGTCATGTAAACTAACACCATGTAAACAACACTGACTAAGAGAAAAGGCGAAACAGGGACCCGGGCACCGCTCTAGAGACGGAGAAGAATGAAAGAATCGCAGTCCATGCAACAAACTGGCTGACTCACCCCTGTTCTTTCAGCTCCAAACAGCTGCCACTAATTTGACCTATTCAAAGCTGGCTTATGGTAACAAGGCAGTAGAAGATAACAGTGAAAGCCACAGGCATGTTCAGCTCCACCTCTTCCACCTCTCTTTCACCATTTTCCTCTGCAATCTTCTAGCCATCCAACCTTTTCCAGTGTCACAAGAAAAAAGCTGTGTCCAATTCATCACGTGCCTCCTCTTAACGGGTTGATCACTGTTTGAGTGATTTTTTATTGAGTGTAACCCGCTGTTAAACCAGTACCTTCCTCTGATCTTAGGCCGATGCCTATCTGAAGAGAACTACATGAACCACTCCATTTCATTCGGCTTCCAGTGTGGAGAGACCGCCCGCCACTCTTTCACCGTTACTATGGAGATGCCAGACATGCCAAAACAAAGGCAGAACAAAAAATAAGCAGCCTCAGTCAAGAGCCACGGGCAGAGCAGTTACAGCCAAATCTGGCTTGGCAGCAGACACTTGAGCTATGTTTTTTTTTTTTCTGTCCCACGAGTCTAATAGGCACAAGTGGAAGAGATTATTCCCAGGTATATAGCGATAAAAAAGAATGGGCATAACTTATTGAGATGGGGAGGACATGAGGGGATGATGTTTGCACTCTGATCGGAGATGATTTCTGAATAGCTGGTGACAGATTCTCTCATCCTAATAGAACGGAAGCTGCACTGCTGATCTGTGCTTGGCAGTCGGCGAAAATACAGAGATTTCATATCAAAAGAGATGCTGGCAGTTTTTAAGTGAAATGTGATTACCTCATTTGACCGCCTAATGTCTCCTTAATCTCAGAGTGATAGGAGCCAGATCGAATGGTAAGACTGCAAATTGCAACAACTCTCCCTTTTCCAATCGTCAGGAAACTACAGTGGCCTTCACCTGCCAGAATGTTTCTGGGTTTGTGTAGTAAGCTTCGTCCATCTGTCCATTTAGGCTGCTCTTGTATCTGGTGATGCAAGATAAAGCCCAACACTTCCCTAAAGTACATATAAAAGGCTTATTCTAAAGCTATAATGCACTTTTACACAGGCACTATATGCAGATTCTGCCTAGAAACCCTGCTAGAAAAAATGCAGCCATATTGCCACTGCATTCCTCTTATTACATGGTTATCTCAGTACTAAATACATTACAATTACTTCATTTTTTCCTCAGACAAATATAATGTATATACCTTTTTAATGCATGATGAGCCCATGAATCATTTCACTTTGAAAGTAGAGCAAATAAGTAACATTTACAGTTTTCCACAACAGGTTTGTACTTTTTTTTTTTCAGTCCTAACACAACTCGGCACAGCACGGCGCAACTCTACTTGGTTTATTTTTGCTTTTCCATTCCAGGGATAGTACCTGGTACCTGGTATTTTTTTAGTATCTGCTCTGTCGAGGTTCCAAGTTGAGCCGATACTAAAATGTGACAGACTGCCCGGCGACTGAGTGAGCAGTGAGTGTCGTTACTGGAAGAGTCATGAGCACAACGTCCGACACAGGAATCAAAACAAACAATGCCGAACTGTAGATCAGTTAAGATGAAAAAATCCAGAAAAATTACTTAATCTTCAACATTTAGTAAGGAAATCACTAAAATCTCAATATTTAACAGGTGAATTTAGCGACAGCACTGCCAAAAGCCGGCGATTATGAGCCAAAACCCACACCGTTCAGCCATATTTCAGTCTGCCAGTCCATCGCAGGGAGACAAACAACCATTCACTCTCTCACTCACACCTATGGTCAATTTAATGTCCAATTTACTTGAATGTTTTTGGACTGTGGGAGGAACCCGGAGAACACACACACACACACAGGCTCGAACCGGGGTCTTCTTGCTGCAAAGGCAAGAGTGCCAACCACTACACCAACCGTGTGACACGCACCTCAACTATAAAAAAAACAAAAACGAGTGGTATATCTGTTTGTATGTTGTACTGAAGGAGCTTTAAAAGCTGTGGCGTGAGGAGGGGGACGTTTGAGGTGAGAGTAAATGGATGCAATTTCTTCTTTAGATCAGTCCACTGCTTTTAGGGGGTAAATAATTGAACTCTTCAAAAGGTTTTCCCAAGACAATAGATTTGACTTGTACAACGTACCCGTTTGTTTTTAATAGCACCTGCAGGAGCCTTGATAATGAAGGAGACCAGGGGGAAGAAACAGATGCAGGAAAAGAGTCCAACCAAGCAGACAGTGGGGGAGAGGAGGCTGCACTTAAACACTAAGACACTAAAGAGGAGCAGTAGTGAAAGGCTCCATGGTGAGGGGGCTCCTCGAGGACGACTTACAGAGACAGTGTTGAGAGACACTAAGAGAGGAGAGATGGATGATATCTTCTTCTCTGTGTTAAGTTTAGCTCCCATCATGAGGACTTCTGACCTGGTCAGAAATTGTGGTGCATGCGCTGAGCGCCAAGTCCGACTCCAGTCTGACAAAGACTATAAATGCAGGAGTAATCGGACTATGAATCGCATGTTAAAAGTCTGTTCTTAGTCAGACTAGATGTGTCTTCATCACAGCAGCATCTCTATCACTCACTGCAGGAACTCTGTTTATGTCTGACTTCTAGCAGCGTGTTTATGAGCCACTGAGAAAAAAAAACCTTTTGAGTCTTTGATTCACTGCTCTGCTCTTTTTGTTTGTACATGGTTTGCAATTGGCTGAAGAATAAAATGCAAAAATATTATGGTAAAAATGTACAAACATTTTAATGATAACAATAATAAAAACATTCCATGATATGATTATAAGCTGGTTTGCTTCCTCTGCCTTACAGAAGACAAACTGCAGCTGTTACTGTTTGCTGCACAATCTCCTTGTCTGTTTTTTAAACCCTTTATCCTTCTGCACAATCTGCCACACTGGCACATTAACACATAAGCTGCAGTAAAACCATGGGAAAACCACACATACATCCACGCAGACTCATGTCAAGCGACACGAGCCAACATAAATGAAATAAAAGTCTACATTTTCCGAAACGTGTTAAGAATCCACCACGTGCTGATGATGAAGGTTTTTGAATTGCATCCCAATACAAAGTATTCTACTGAACGATAAATGCAAATATGTGAACACTGTTGATTGTGAACAGGGGTTTCATGACTCAAATGTGAGACTAAACGGCTTTCGCTTGAGCGAGCTATAAATATTTCCAGTTCAGGCCACAGAGGACGTCGTGAACAATGAACAGGTGACAGGAACAGGTCAGACTGCATCACAGCTACCGATCCTGCTCAGCAGGCCCACAGGCATCAGGAAGACACTACCATATCAGGCCGCAGAGGTGGGCGTGGTGGAAGTAACGCTGAACAATCAACCTACAGGACAGACTTTGTTTACGTGAATAACACCAACAAAAAGCACACAGTTCTTCACTTTTCTCTCGCACAACCAGTTCCCGACACCAAACACTAATCATGCCAAATGTCACGTAGAGTCTCTCGGAGCATTGGTCTGTCTGTCTGTCTGTCTGTCTGACTGACTCAGGCAGATAATGCGAGTGGCTAATAGCCACAGGGTATCTCTATCTCCACATTGATTACAGCACGAGCCCCAAATGAGATCTCTGAATGCACAGAGCTCATTTTACACCTTTCATTCAGTCGCTCTCGTCACAAAACCTGCTGCGTGTGTTCGACAGCCGACGGGGATTTGAGCAGCGCACATGAATATGGGCTGCATTCGTTGTTTAAGTACAAAAGTTAGGGATATTACGCATTTATATATATTTATCCTGTTTAACCTACAACCATCAGTATATAAATATCAAACTACAAACACCAGGTAATTTCAGGGAACTGTTATTAATGTGAATGTATATGAAATGGCTGAACATTTGTATAAATCTTTCTTAAATTATACTTCAAGTATTCCCAATTACCGGTGACATAAAACCTCATCTTAAAAAGAATAAATGATATGGACTGGAAACATTTTAATGTTGGATTAGATTAGACTGCAGGGTAACGCTAATAACATTTCAAAAGAAATTTGCCAAAAGCCAACCAGGTCTTGTGGTCACAAATCATTTCTCCTGCAGAGAAACACAGTACAAAGTTATCGCAGCTGTTTCTCTGACCGGTGACAAATGACTTGCTGCTGCACAAAGACATTTGCCCAGGATTTTACTGCAGTTGCACTGATAACTGTGCCAGACTCACGAGCCATGGACAGGTTTTGTGGGAAAATCTAATTCTTTAACTCGCTGTATAAAATGTAATTCTTCTGGATTTGTCCTGCCTGAACTGCCCTGTGGGGACAAATAAAACTGTTAAACTGTTAAATGAATTTAATTAAACTGAATCTTAGAGCTCCACTGTTGTCAAAATAACTGATTATACTCGGAAATAAGACACACTGTTTACTGAGCGATATATGGACTCTGTAGTTTATTTTGACTTAAATCCAACATACCGGACAGATGAACACCAAATAAGTTGCTGTAAATACACAATCAAGATTACAACAACAAAAAAACGATTGTACAGCTGTTTTAGGAAATGACTGAAGCATTTGTTCCACGATTATAAAGATTTACTGCGGAAAAAAAACACTTTTACTAGATGACAATATCAAAACCAATGCAATTTATTATACTGTCCTCAGTTTTCAGATGCATCAATCTGAGATTTATTGCCCTAGAAGCAGCTGTCGATCCCTCAAAGCACCAAAATGAGTTTTATTTACTCACTTCATAATGGATTTTGTGTATGAAAAATGTCTGTGTGTCAGAGAATAAGTGTGATTTGTTTCTTTCTGGAGGCATTTACGTCTTGGCATACTTTCAGATATGCGATTCAGTTTTCTAATCCACTGGGACATGTAGAATTTGCCTCCTCCACATCTTTATATCAGTCTTAATAAAAGGGATATAAAACAATAGAATGTGACAACCATTGAATTAAATATTTATGCAGCGCTTTTTCAGAATTTGCTGCCAAGAATGCAAATGAACTGACTTCTGCAGCACATGATGGTGTGAGTCAAACTTCTCTTAACTTCACTTAGTCCTCAATTCACCTCGGTCTTGATCAGCAAATCTTCAACTAAACTCCCCTCCACACTCATTCCCCTCTATGTTTTGATAAAAGACAGACATTTAGGTTTCAGATGTTCTAGAACTATTTGAAAAGAACATTCCTTACATTTTTAATGCCATTTATTAAATATTTCCTAAGAAATGTCTTGAATTCACATCAAAAGTCCTTTTTTTTCCAGTAAATGCCCAATTGCAGGTGGGTGGCAGTGTCTGTGATACCCAACTGTGCTTTGGTCAAGTGCTGGCACGTGTTTGTGTGCGAGCAAGACTGAGCTGAACGTATGGAAAAACACACATTCTTCTGGCTCAGTGCCTGGAATAGAATACAAGAGTTAAAGAAAGAGGAGGCAAAGGCAACTCTAAAAGGTTAGAAAGGTTAGAGGTCAGAAGGTCAAGAAGCTGCATCTACTTCCATCGCTTGAGCATGAATCAACCGCCTACTGACCTCCCTTTCTCTCTCTCTGTGCTGGTTCTTTGCCCCCTGAGAGAACTTATTTAATTTTTCATAACATCCCGGAGCATGGCATTTCAGTCCCAGCACTCCTGTGTTCGGCTGCTCAGGGTTGGGTGGTGGTGGTGGTGGTGGTGGTGGTGGTAGTGTGGTCCCTTCTTACAGATCCCTTGACTCCTAAGCTGTGGCTCATCTGGCTTTGATCTGCCTCTATCCTAATGACTCCCATGCATTTCTACTGCAGGGCTAAACAGGTTCATCCAGGTTTTAAGCAAACACTGGCATGACAGTCAACAGCATTCCTTGTAGAGATGTGTGGTATGTGTGTGTTGTGCTACAGGGAGCACATGGTCTCAATGGACTCAAACTAGAGGTGTGCTCATGTTCGTCTGTCCACATGGACCACCGCATGGAAGGGGTGAATGACAAAACTGAATGACAGTGTAGACATGAGCAGACATGAGAGCAGTTATATTAAGCTAGATTGTTGGTGGAGACCAAAAAAAAAAAAAGAACAAGAAACCAGGAAAATCTGGTCCTTGTCACCAGTTAAAATAACAAACATGCGTGTGGTAGTTTATAGTATTTGCTTTCAAATAGAAAAAAGAAAAACAGTACAATACAACGTCATTTATAACAGCTGTAACTATGTGATTGTTGTTTTGTCCATTGACCAAAACGATTCCGTTTTAACAATATCTTTGTTACACTCAATATATCAAAATAGTTGACAGTTATTTTAGTAATTGATTGATAATAAATGAATTGCATTCTCCAAAATGAATGTCCATTGATTGAATATAAATTGTTGTGATGATGGCTGATAACTGTGAGCCATCTGCAATAAAGGACGGTATCATCAACTGACCCAATTTCATGTCTGGTTTTATGTCCCTTAAGGTTCTCTATTCTAAACTCATAATTAGTCTCAAACTGAATAAAGTTGAGTTATCCATCCTTATTGTCATTTAGTATTCTAACAGATGTTTTTCATGGGGGAACTTTTGAGAAGTATACTGAAACAGCCAACACTCCTCCGTCTTCATCACTTTATATCAAAAATCTGTACATCTTTCCTTTTAATTTCCTTAAGAGATGAGACAAAGTTGTGCTGAGATATATAAATCCAGGTGAAAAGGCAAAACGAGTGTCTGAATTTCCAGGTTTCTAAGTGAGCAGGAGATTTAATTTTTTGAAAGCACCAACATACAGTGTGTTTAGTGTCAATTCAAAGGAATAATGAAGAGGCATCAGAGCAGCCACTTTCAGGCAGCAAAAGGAAAATGCAGAGTCAACAACTTTGTTTCATCTCAATACGCACGGCAGCACAAACCCCACCAAACAATCCATCTCGTATCGCCGCACCAGAGTGACAGCGCTGAAGGCAGTGGAACGAGAAGGCCTATTCATTCACTCACCTCTCACTCTCTGATAAATTGAGACATTATTTCATGAAAGATGCTTTAAAAAGACACTTGAGCAGAGAATGTGAAATAAGGACGAAGCCAGCGCCAAAAAAGAAGAAGATAAGAGATATTTCAAAGAGGAAAATGGACAGGTCTATGTCAAAAGTGCAACCTCCCTTTAGAGAGATAGGAGAATTAACTGACCTTGAACATTCTGTCCAGACTCATTCACACTGACAGAGTATCAACAGTCAGTAATAAATGAAATAAAATGTGCTACGGAGGCTCCCACATCTTCACAGTACCCAACGACAAGCTCCATCATTTCTTTTCAAACATTCTTCCTTATTTCTGCAACAACAACAACCCTCTTTATAAAAAGAGAGAGTAGAGTATATATATAGAGAGTACTGTATATATTAACTCAGTATAAAATCCCCCTGCCAGTATGAGCTTCAGCTATTAGATAATGGCCCAACCAACTGGAGCCTCACAGCTTCTCTGTGACACAGTTGTATAGCAGTAGGAGAATATGTGAGGACATTGACTTCTCAAGTATGACCTTCAGCTTTCAAGTAAATATTCAAACCTGGGTCATGTTTAAACTGAAATTGGTGCACACAGTATTGTATATTAATATATTGTTATATTGTTTTCTATTGTTTGTCACGTTGTCCAGTGGCCACCCAATCTAACACAATGTGTATGTCAACTCTGTTGCATTAAAAGGCCGTGTGCATGTGTAACACAGCCCAGTGTTCAACACATCACATCATCAGTGCGTTTTCATTCCATCAAAAGAGACAATAATTAAGTTTTAATGTCACGTGAACACATTAGTCCAACTAAAATCGAGCACGTCTTAGTCGGACTAACGTACCTGGATAATGTGATTCATATTCAGATTAGTCCTGCGTGTATAGGCTTAGTCGGACTGCAGTTTTGCACCAAAATGTCCTACCCGGTCTTTGACCCAGAAGTAGAAGGAGCCGATGTATAAGCTTCAGTACTGTTGCAGTGGTGTCTTTCTTCTGACAACACAGCAACCACAAGAGCCATGCTCCATCTAATCTGTATCATAATTGACATGTACAGCATGTACGAAACATACAGAACCATAGCGATAGTTTATTTTTTCTGTGACGTAAAGGTCAACAGGAAACTGATTCAATATGCACCGGCTTATAGAGAGATACAGTCAGACATACACGGCCAATAGTCGTCCGATTGCCTGTCTTAGTGGGACTACGGCCTTAGCTTCATTAAAATGTGCATGTTAGCGTACTGACTATCTCCCTTTAATTAACCTTATCCTCCATCCTGTTTCTATAGGGATGAAGCAGAGTGATCAACACATCAGAGTCTACTGCAGCGGGCAAAAATGTAACTATGCTCCACTGGATGAACACAGAGAAATACAGCACTCGCTCCAGCAATATGAAGTGTGAGTTTGTCAGTCTGAGGCTTTTTTTTCTCACTGGAGATATCAGGAGAGTTGAGCAAATCTTCCTCATATTCTGAGAACTGCTGAGGCCTGAGGGGTTGAATGTAATGGACCAGTTCTGAGTGTGATTATGACTCTTGATATCATGTTATCTCCCATGGCTCAAAAGCAGTGCCAGCTATGTTCGGCAGCTGAAACCAGTCGGTCAAGAGAATGCCTCGCTCACTTGTACCTTAAGCTTTTCCTCCCCGTTCTCTAAAACCTGCTGGGGGATAAAAGCTGTTTGTTTGGTGACATGTGCTCAGATCTTTGCAGCACCATAAACATTGCTCATCATTGACAGTGGGGAAAAAAGAATGACGATTTGACGAGAGCAAAACTATTGAGCAAATCTCTTCAATGTGGTCTTTTGTTAGTCAGTAGGGAAAACTGCGTACGTGGTGCCAGTGAAGCGGGAGCGAAACCAAGCGGGTTTGGTGAGGTTCCATTGGGAGCAGGATTAACATTACTGAGCTGCCTTCATGTGTGTTCAGCCTGGTGTTATGCAACGTTACGCGGGTGAAGCTGCTGGACCAGTCACACAGCTCATAGATCAGGTGCACTGCACAAACAAGGTTTTTAATACTACTAAAGCCTTCTGCATATCACATAAACACAATTCTGGTTCTTTATGAAGGTATTTATCTTGACTTACACGCTGTTTACAAAATTCTGTTCACAAGTACGATCTCTTACAGTGCAACACTGTAAGAGTAACTGTTTTTTCCAATTCTTCCAAACTTTAACATGCTTTTTTTACTGTGTCAGAGAAGTTTAGCTCGTTAGTTTGAAGGCCATGGCTCTTATTGCATTTGCCTCTCAGAGTCTTGCTAATGGAAAATACAAATAAATCAATAAATCCATCCATGCACTCTATAAACCACTCAACATATCCCATCATGCACTGAGAAAGAGGCAGGTACAGCCTGGACAGGTCAGTAGTCTGCCACAGAGTCACAGCTACACTCACACTTCTGCCTTGGGACAATTTGTGTTTAGTTAACAATTGTTGTTGTCTTGAAGTGTGCAATGTGGAAAAAGTATTGGTGAAGTTGCAGTTGTTGCAGCCGAATATTCCTCACCTCACCCTTCCCTTCCAAGTGTGTTGAAGAACCTCTGTAGCCTTCTGTTATCATCGTTTTGATGATGATCAAAAGATGTTCAGTTTGTCCATTGAGGGCTATTATAAAAACATGATGGTCCAAAATGACGGCCTCTCTAGAGCTGACCTGGCTCCTGATATGAATATGAACGGCTTAATCAGGTGTAATGAAAAACAACAATTCATACTATCAAGTCATTGTACTTCACACACTGGACCTCTACTACGTGCCTAAAATCCATCCATCCATCTTCTACCGCTTTATCCACATGAAGGTCGTGGGGAGCAGGAGCCAATCCCAGCTGACATACAGCAAAAGGCGGGGTACGCCCTGGACCCGTCACCAGTCCATCACAGGGCCACACAGAGACAAACAACCATCCACTCTCACACCTATGGCCATTTTAGAGTGTCCAATTTGCCTTATCCCCAAATCTGCATATTTTTGGACAACATGACGAAACCGGAGAACCCGGAAGAAAACCCACGCACACACGGGCAGAACATGCAGAAAGGCCCTTGTTCCGACCGGTTCGTGACAACTGGGTCTTGTGCCTAAAACCGATAAACAAATATCCAGAAACAGTATGTCCTCGATGAGTCAATATCCCATAACAATCAACGTGACGTTTGTTTTCATACTCACATCATCCAATAATTACCAAAGTTGTTCTGAATATGTTGACAAAGTGATTAGGTCAGTGTGTTCTTCCCTCACCAGACAAAAAAAAACTGATTGTATAAACAAAATACGATATGTTTTTCCCTGGCAATCAATGTAGTGTGCACCCTTGAGCAGAGTGAAACAGTGAAACACAAACATGATTATGCACTTGCTCTAAGAAGAACTCATTACACTCCGTCTCTGAGAATTTCAACACATCTCCAGAGAAATCATGGCAGGAACAAAACTCGACCCAAAATGTCACAGCATTAGGGGGGGATGACGAAAAGTGTGTCAGAGACAAGTCGCAACGTTAGTTCAAATTGAATATAAATTCAATGTTGGTTCATTTTCACATTTCAAAACGCTGGTTATCAGGACTTGAGATGCTCACATGATTACGTGAAAAGCAGCAGCAGAGCAGAATCACATATCGAGTGAGAAGAAGAGCGCTGACCAACAATTAAACACAGACAGTTTGCATAAGAAACAAGAGGGGGGGTTAGGGGTGAACTGTTCACTGACTGTGTGTGAAAGTGACAGCGACACCGTTGACACTGTTTCGTTTATTTCTGTCAGCTCAGCGTGACCTGTATCATTTTGGCTGCCTGTCCCAGGGCATCCGGTGACAGACAAAACAATCAAAGTCACTTTCCTCCCCCACCTCTCCGTCTGCTGCCAAAAAAAACAGCCGCAACTCCATCTGACTTTGTGTTTTCGTCCTGCTGCCCTGAAAAGACTTTTATTATCATCTGGCTTGTAAAGGAGCACTTGACCTTTTCATCAAGATGGAGTAAAAGGACTTTTGCAAAAGTACTCCAAAATAGAGCTTTTGAAGCTCTACTCCGGATACGCCTGTTGCCATACTACCTCTGCATTTCAGAAGTTTGAAAACACTGCTGCCTCCATTTTAGTTTGATAGAGTATGCTCACCAGGGTCTTACATTTCCCCATTGATATCGATCAGAGCTGAAACCAGCTCTGCATTGCAGAGTGATATGACCCTGGAGTGAATGCCGCTCCCATTAAAGAGCCGGGTATAATTCCATTTTCAGTTTCACTACATCATCGGTCTAATACACAAAAATCCTCAAAGTCATTGTTTCGTGTTAGTAATAGTGTCTGAAACTGAAGGTCACATGATATACAGGCTCCATCAACTCTGACCTTTGTGTATATTGAGGTGTGTGTTTGTTTGTGGGCAAGATGTGTTTCTATGTGAAGCTCTTTGTTATTCAAATAAAGCTTTGTTGATGAATGCATTTTAATGTGTATTAGTGAGGATGCAGATTATTTCTGGTATGACGCTAAAAATGCTTCTCTGGAGTGATATGGAACCACACTAGAGTAATAGAGGGAAACAGCTGTGACCAGACTGACAGCTGCCTCATATGAATGAGCTGAAGAGACCACACCTTTCAGCTCATCTTCAGCAGCGTTCCCCTCCTTCCCCTCTAATTCACCTACGTCACAGAGAGGACTGCATCTTTGTGAACTCCTGGCTGCTGATTTAAATTGAACACATTTACTGTCAGAGCCCTGAGAGTACGAGAAGACACTCACTGACCAGACCATCTAGATCAGTAATAGCCGCCAGAATGCAGAGATGTTAAGCATTTCATTTATCCTACTTTGATGAGAAATCCATCCATCCATCCATCCATCCTCTAGCACTTTAGCCTCCACATGAGGGTTGTTGCGAGCACTGGTGCCAATCCCAGCTGACATAGGGTGAGGATACACCCTGGACAGGTCACCAGTCCATCACAGGGCCACACAGAGACAGACAACCATCCACTCTCACACTCACACCTACAGTTAAATTAAGAGCGTCCAATTTGCCTAATCCCCAAATCTGACATATTAAATATTTTAACACACAGACATAAAATTAAAACACATATTAATAACAAGCATCCACAGCCAACCTTGAAACACTCTGGTCTAGTCTGCTCTGATTGCTCATTCTGTGATTGTGGCGATTGTTTCAAGCAGCCCTAGGTGATTTACCTTTTTAATGCAGTGTGTATTGTGATGTGTGTGTCTGTAATGTGTTCTTGTGCTTTTCTATAATCACTCTTGAAAATGTCTAACGCATACACGAGGTTAAATGACTCTTCATTCTTCATCCATAGAGGAGCATGTAATCTCCGAAGCTGCCGCTCCAAGGTTTTCACATTACATGGGCAGTATAAACGTGAGTGCGCTGCGCTACATGAAGGAAATCAATTTACAGGACAAACGGGGGAAAGCATTTCATTTCAGAAATTCAGACATGTTCCCCCCCCCAGTGCGGAATAAAAGAAAAGAAAAGCCCGCGATTCTCTTCTTCTCTGCCTCATGGCAGCATTGGAGGAAAGCCGGCTTTATGATAGCATGATTCATTGGCAGTCTAATGAGAGCCAAAGGGCTAAGCTCTGTATGTGGAATAAAGGCTGCCTCTATTAGTGCTGCTGTCAAAGAAGGGAAGCCAGGCAATGGGTGGCACGGCGACAATTCAGCTCACAGCGTTTACTAATGGGAGTCGGATAGATACTAGGGGCCGGAGCCACAGGGTAACTCACAATATGACGGTCCACGACACCAATAATATCACGATACAACGATTCTTTGATAATCAACATATACGGCGATACGTCACGATATCTGGAGATAACTGGAGAAAACCAAACGTCTGTGAAAAGTTAAAAGTGCCAGATTGCGCTATTTCTTCACAACTTAGAGAACAAAGTGCATAAAGTCTATGTATTGAAGGTTGACAGGGCGTCTTTTGACGAAACATTCTCCTATATAACTTCAGCCCAAGTTTCCCTCATTCACTGTAGCAGCGCCACCACGAGGAGACATGAAGTAGTGGCGCTTGGGACTGTTTACTTCTTACTTCCTTTTTTTAATTAAAATATCAATATTTACCCTGGTGTATCGATAATAACGAGGAAGGAAGACGATCTATCACCAAATTAATATTCTGACCCACCCTTAATAGATACCTACCAAAGTTAAGGTATTCATCGCTGATTGAGTAAAATATGTGCTCAATTAATATTAGTATAATATAAATGTTCCTAAGTGGAGGTAAGTTTGTAAAGTCAACGATAACGTTTGAATGAAAATAAAGATGCAGTACAAATCCCCATCAACCCTTTCCTGTGCTGTATTGAGTTTAGAGTCAGATGCAGAGAAATTGATTGGTTGACATGGTAATATGACTTTAATGACAAAGTAACAGATGTTTTGTTGCTGGGCAAGGTTTTATGTTCATAGTAGAGGAAACAAAAATCAAGATATGCAACCCACAAACCACTAAAGTACTGCTACACTGAAATGACCTGTTGTGGTTGTATTAGTGTGTTCTTTTCAATGCACTTCAGTTGCTCGCCACCAAAGACGACATTAACTGCCTTTCTTGGCCAGCATTCATGTCAGACTCCAGTCATGATAAAAAGTCATCATTTCAGTCATGGTGCGTCTGCCCTTCAGTCGCTCTCATCCGGTGCTGGCTCATTTCCAACTAAAAGCTTGACAAATGAGCAGCTCATATCAAAGACAGAGGGCTGGCCACCACATCCCCTCCTTATTCCAAGAGTCACTGCACACGGGTTCATTTCAGATTAGGGACACTCGTGCGTGCAGGACAAGAAACGAAAAAAAAAAGGGATTTCTTTGACTAAAGTGAAACAAATGTGCTGCTGTCACTGTGGCGCAGGCAAACAACAATAGAGCGTCCACTGTGATCGGAGCTGATCACAGCTCTGCTACAACAGTGAAGCTGATCATACGACTGCGTCTCAAACAGATGTTGTTCTCTCATTACACACGGGGGTTTCGGTGCTGCACGCAGAACTATCCTGCTACTGAATCTGGATTATAGAGGCATCCCGCTGTCTTACTGTGGAAGCTTTTTGTGCAGTTAATGACAGAACGAAATTGAATCTTGAAAAGTAACACGCTCAAGCACTTGAGAGTGAAAACTGCAGAGGAGAAAGGCAAGTGAAAATCCACATTTTATTTCTACTCTATTCAATGAATTTTGTGAATGAGGCAGAACTGAGAATGAGTCACACTTTAAAAATATAAAATAATGTGATAAAAAATACATACATAGAATGAAATGTCTTTTTAAAAAATAGAAATATTCTGGTGCACAGTGTTTGTTTAAGTTTAATGTCTACCTTTGTGGCTAATACCTGCAAAAACATCAATAAGGTTTATTTGGTTAATGTCTGTAATGGGGCCAAACGGCGGAGTAGTGGTTAGTCCGGTTGCCTTGCAGCAAGGGTTAGCCTTTATGCGCTTGAGTTTGCATGGTCTCCAGTTTCCTTCCATAGTTCAATAATGGTAATCTTGTAAACCTGTTTGAGCTGGGCATATTTTCTATGAATGACACCATAATAAAAAAAATGTAAATAAATCATTACTAACTACAATCAAACCTTAAAAGGTAGGTAAACTCTGCTGTGAGGTTTTGAGGCATATAAAAATATTGGTAGAGTTAATGACTCGACTCTCAAGCATGATGTCAAAAGAAAATCTGACTTAATTAAAACCATAAATCACATTGTCTTGACATTGCCTTGGTGCACAAACTGATAATACCACATTTTTATCTGAGACAAAAAGCCTCTGCACAAATTAGTCGTTAAGACTTAATAGTCAATCTGTGTGTGTTTGTGCGTCAGTATAAGACTGAAGGAGACAAACATCTCTGACACAAAAAAGAGACAGATTTCTTAACCAATGAAAGCAAGAAATATCAGCGCTATGGACTCACCTTGGTGTTAGCTTTGGTCTTGCTGCTGCTGTTGTTATTGTTGAGGCTGGAACTGGCATCTTCATGAACTGTGTCCAAAAGCCAGAGGAGGAACTCAAGGGCATCGTGCTGAGAGTTCCCACGAAACTGAGAGCCATATTTTGCCACAATGCTCTGAAAGAGGAGAGAAATGGTGATTAACCTGTTAGTTATCGGCGGATTCAGGAGTCTTGACATCCTACATCAGCTCCGAGCGTTCACATGAGAATCTCCTCTTACCATCACATTATGTAGATTCATTTAAGAACGTCTTTCTGATACTATCTGACCATAATAAGACCATAAATTGGATAAAATTATACACAAGCTCATGATATCTGACAAGTGTGAAATGAGCACCAGTCACACGGAGCGTTCACGCTACCATAAAATCAGCACATTTAAGACTCTTGTACAAACAAAAAGTTGGTATTTGTTATTGAAACACATACTAAAACGATTATGCCATTGTTACAACTTTATGTTGTTGATTCATTGATGCAACTCTTTTCTCTTAATATCATCTTAAAAGAATGATAAAAAAAGAAGAAAGCCCACACAGATGAAGTCGTGTTTAACAGATGTGGTACAGAAACAAATAAAGTGCTTCTCCACATCAATGAAGCTATTTTTAAATGCTTTACGTTGCAGATATGTGTGTCTGCGTGTGTGTTAAGTAAACACTGACCTTGTCAGGACCAGTAGTCCTCATGGAGACCAAAACCTTGTCCTAATGAGGTCAAAACTACCCAAACTGCTTTAGTTTAGGACAGAGGTTTCGATTGTGGTGAGGTTAAGGTTAAGCATTGACTGGTTATGGTTATTGTTACTGATGGAAGTCAACACACTGTCCTGAGAAGAATAGCTGCAGAAACCTGTGTGTGTGTGTGTGTATGTGAGACACAACAATGCTATTACAGCTGCAACAATTTGTCAATTGATCAATTAGCAATCAAATACTAAATGAACTGCCAGCCATCATTTTAATCTTTTAATTGATTTGCATGTCCATCCATCTATTTTCTAACACTTTATCCTCCGCATGAGGGAAGCTGTGCCAATCCCAGCTGACATAGGGCAATAGACGGGGACAAATGGCCAGTCCATCACAGGGACACATAGAGACAAACAACCATTCACTCTAATTTCCCTAATCCCCAAATGTTTTTGCATGTTTTTGGACTGTGGGAGAACACCCAAGCACACACAGGGAGAACATGCAAACTCCATGCAGACCGGGTCTCGAACCGGGTCTTCTTGCTGCAGAGATAAGAGTGCTAACCACTACACCAACTGTGTGGCGCGATATGCATGTCACACGGTTATATGCATGTCATATCATAAAAAATAAATTTTTATTACATCGTCAATTTGATGTTTCAGACGCAACACTAGACTTTTTTCACAATTTTCCCATTAAGAAAATGCTCAACAGATTAATTAGTAATTCATTAAAGGATACAGCCACTTATTTTGAGGGTTTACAGGACAATCAACTGACATCCATTCCAAACAGAGGCCCTCACCTATCAGTGAGGAAAAATTAAAACTACATCCTCAGACTGTGTCTGACAGCACACGAGAATCAGTAAAGAGTAGTGAGTTTGACAGCGCCATCGTGACACGTGAGGCCGCTCCCTCCCCGTCTTTGCATCACTTTCCTTCACTGTGTGACTGACAGAACACAGGCTTTGCTCTGTGCCTCATTAAAAAAAAATCACCACATCATACCTGCAGAATCGCCGTATCTAAATATAAACATGGTGCTGACCCCCCTGCCACACACCTGACAGAGACAGCCCGCTAATGAGCTTCATCGCTATGAGGATGCACTGACAGGGGATGGAGGGATGAGGGACAGATGGAGAGAGGGCGCAGTGGTGTGAAGGAAGAAGGGATGCTGGCCGTGTTTCAACAGACCTAAGAGTGTTCTTCTGTCAGCCGTACATAACGGATGCCGTGGTTGTGGCTGAGTCCAGAGAAGAAGAGGGAGAAAACAGAGGCAGCACAGTTTTTCATAGCAACAAATAAAATAAAAGGGGACGCAAACAGAAGGGAAAACACAAGGAAAAGGAGTTTCCAAGGTCAGAACGGTACGGCTGGTACACGACCCGACGGCGTTGAAAAGATATGATAGCATTAAAAGGAAGAGGAGGCTGCTGCGCTGGTCTTATCACTACTGTTTTCTCTCCGAGTGTGTGTGTGTGTGTATCACAGGTTCATTTCTTTGATATCTGTTTACAGTTGTGGTTCTCAGAGCATCTCTGGTGAAATGTACCCCACAATCTCATCTTAATTGTTTTCTTGTAACAAGGAGCTATAAAAGAAAGAAAGAACATTCATTAAGACTGAGAAAAGCAAGGGGACAGAAAAATAGGTTCAAATACTGAGTTCCTCTGCAAACACGAGCAATGTTGAAAGCTGACCTGGGCACATCTCTGGTGGAATCTAAGCAAACACTTCACAGCGAGTCAGGGCAAGGACAACAAAAGGATAAAGGGTTGAAGTGAAGGAGCACAGAACCTTTTCTGAGAGTTATTGATCAGACTAGACCAGGGATCGGATTCTCTGCCCACACCTGACAGGGTCAGACCCAAAGTGGTGGGTTGAGGAAGAATTTCACTTAATTCATTCATCATCACAATGATTCATCTGATTTGTGTTTCATTTGTTGACTTAATTCACCATCAAATTAGAGCGTGTGAAACTAAGTTTGTGTATGACATTAACTACATTTCAAAAGCAGAGATGACATAATTCTCACTTCATGATGCTATTTTTTAAATGTAAAATGACCGTTTATACCTAACTCCCACCTGTAGGTATTAAACTGTAACTCCATCTTCACACACCATAATGTTAAAAACAGATCAGAGCAGTTTTTGTTCAAAAATGTATTCTCATGCAAACCTGGGTACAAACGAGCTCAGCTAAGGTCTAAAGTCTTCAGTATCACCTAACATCAAACATTTAAATGAGTCTCATCAGCTTCAGCGAGCCAATCACCATGCAGCATGCCGTTTGACTGAGATGCAACAGCACTCATGATTGGTTCTCTCAAGGCGTGCATGAAGTTACAGCCAGAAAATGTGTCTGTGTTGATTGTTTTCAGAGGCTAGTGCCTGTTTAATAAATGAAAGTACATTGAGTAGATCTTAAGTGAATAAAATAAATATAAGAACAGAAAGTTGCTCGGTGTTTAAACTTCAGGAAAGGGACAATAGATGTGAAGACACTCTCTGACCAATTAATATTGGCTCAGCTCGCTTGGAACCTCACCAGAGCAGGTACTAAAAGTAGCACCTGGTACCTGGTACCATACCTAACAGAAAAGCAAAATATATATATATATATATAATATAGAATAAATAGAATAAAGTATAATGGAAAAGCGTCCATAACCGTAAGGAGCAGACAAAAGAATCCAGAACAAATAAAATAGCCAGCATTTAAGATAAGATGCCACAATGACAAAAGACAGTGATAAACCTGCTTAGTCTCCACAGAGGGGGGGGTCATGACCTCCCTGTGGTGGGGCGGGGCTGGATTCCCCTTCTTCTCCACACACTGTCTGTTTTACCATCCTATCTCGCTCTATCTTCCTCACCTCTGCTTCACCTCGCACCATTACCCCCGCATGCCCTGTGCCTCACATCCATCCTCCAACCCTGTAAACAAAGATGGAGGCACATGATGGCAGGCTGATAATTTACCACAAACATACGTCAGACGATTGACGCTGAAATCTCATTTACACCACCTCACCTCGCCGTGGTCCGGCCTGCCAAACAGGCCTGGATAGATTCCTTAGTGACGCACATGAGAGGGATATTGACAGATTGTGACAGGATATGAACTTTAAAAGGATTGCACACACTCATCTTTTCCAAACACACTACCCCCCCCACCCCCAACACAGGTATGGCTGGAATGAGGCTGAACAGAATTTGTCATTACGAGGTGCTCCATTTTCTGTTTCATTTTTCAGCCGCCTGATGTTGCCGTCTCACCTCTACTGTCAGAGCAGAGCGGACGCAGGGCATCATCACTTACAGCCTCCATGAATACCACTCTTTCTGCCCTCATGTTGTGTTTCATCCATCTCATCTCATCTCTCTCTATCTCGCGCTCTTTCTCTATCACTCATTCACACACACATACACACCTCCTTCTGAATTCTTCTTTTTCTATTATGGCTGTTTTTTTCTCTCTCTATCATATAAGAACCATTTTTTCCACTAATCAGTCCCAGCTGAGCTCCTATCAGCCCAGGTATTGTGAGACAACACACACACACACACACACACAGAGAGAGAGAGAGAGAGAAAGCGAGTGAGCATCTCTGAGCATCCGTCCTTCCCCCCCTCCTCTTTCCACAATTTTTCCAAGTCTAATCTAATTCAACTTCTTCCTGTGTCTTGCTGTGCCACACAGGACTCACCTTCACAAGAGCAGAAAACAACTGCAGGCAACTTTTAATGACAAATGCTACACTGTGAAGTCAGACCAATAATCCAATAATCTTATATAATAAGTGGTATGTACCCCTTCAAGAATGTGACGTGTCATCAAGTGAGCGGATTCAACATGCTGTTATCACTTTATGACAGTTACATTGTGTTAATCTAGGAAATATCTCACAGCCCTCAGTTTGAAGTGTGCCCCTGAGTTAAGTCCTTACACTAAACCCCACCCCTCTACCTCAACAAGAACCACGACACCCTACTACAGCTACATGTGAATGCACACAACGGAGGGGTAGGGCTAAGTGGTGAAATGGAATTAAGCCTAAGAACTCTATTAAGTAACTTTGTTACCACGTGTTACGGCGAGATCGTAGAAATGAGAAGAAAGAGAGAAAAGCTTTATCCTGAAATCAGCGACGCTCGAAACTTCAGCGCCGTTTCAGAAGGCAATCATACAGCTCGGTCTTCAACTTCTCAAAAACCAATGATGGTAAAGTTGATGAAATCAATCAGGTGTAGTGAAGCTGGGAAACATCTAAAACATGCAGGGCCGGGTCAGCGAGGACCAGGACTGGGGATAAAATGTCTATCATTTTCTAAAGTAATGTTCCTTTCACTTTATTAGTGTTTTTTTTCTTGTATATTCTTATATATATTCTTTTAGGATTTTTTTTTCTTTACCACAGACTGGGCAAGGAACCAAATATGGTAGCTTCACGGACCTTGATTTTCTACATACCAGTAAAGGGTTGAGCATGCATCTATAATGCTGAGGAACATGCAAATCTGTAGGAAAAAAAAGTGTCAGCTGAACAAAACCCGTATATCCGCAGATGCCTTGCACACAGAACTTACTGTGCAAATCAATCTGTAAAATATAAGAAGGGACAGTGAGTGGTGAAATAATCACGTGGCTGCCTGTGCTGCTTAAACTAATAAAACAAAGAAAGTGACCCCAAACATACAGCCTATGTCATTAAGAACTATATTCAGCATAAAAGAGGAACAAGGAGTCTAGGAAGTGACGGTATGACCTGCAATGAGCCCTCATCTAAACATCGTCAAGTGTTTTCTGGGATTACGTGAAGAGAGAGATAAGGTTAAGTCAGCCTTCATTCACAGAAAGTATGTGGTTGGTTCACAACCTGCCCAGGTGTGCAAGTATACCTCGAATAAGTCATGCTGTTTTAAGGGAAAAGGCACCAAATATTGATTTGAATTAAAAGTTTCTTCTGTCACTCTGTCATTTTGTAAATTGATCATTATTTCATTCTTTTAATTTACATAATTTTTTTCCACCCTTGCTTAAAACATTTGCACAGTACAGTATATGTATATATATATATATATATATATATATATATATATGTACTGTATGTGTGGTGCTTATCTACACTGACAGAGAGCAGATTAGTGGTCGCAAACTCTCCTCCATGATTCAGTGATCACATTCTTCCAGCCCGGAACATGACGATGAACGATATAACCCTCCACCATGTTATTCAAGCTTACTATATAAATCATAGTAGGGACTCTAAAAACCTCCCATTGTAGTTTCCTACACAGATACAACACTGTGTCGTTTTATTGCCTTGTGCCACAGCAGTGTAGGTATAATGGAGTACAGCTCAGTGAGTCGTGGGAATGCACGCTGCTTCAAAAACAGCGTACAGCGGCTCCGTTACAGAACTGGTGTTTCCAAGTGTGAGATAAAGTGTTTCGACTATTCTGACTGCATGGTCCTGCTGTATAGCTGTGGCCAAATGTAAAATACACTGACTATTGCATCTGTCGAGTGCTGAAAAAGGAACACAGAATGTGTTCTTGCCTCATACTGTTGTGTTTACAGTGATTAAATCTCAACACAGTGCCCCATCTGCTCCACTGACAAACTGCAGCAATCAAACAGCGAAGAGGGGCAGCACAAGTGTGCAAATTCAGCACAGATTCCAGGTGGTACATATCCCGACTGCTGTGTGCGGGTCTGTCTTCAATGTATACATTTTCAGCACCGAGGGTGGGAATAAGAGTGGCCCTGAAAGGAGTTTGGAGACAAGAAAAGACAAACAACCCATCCTTCTCACTGCCGCTGCCTGCACTGTCACACATTTCCTCCGCTCCCAGAACAAACAAGACTCCTTAAAGCACCAGGCTCCATTCTCTCGGCTGAACTCCTCGCAGAGCTGCATTCCATCAAGCAGAAAAAGATGAATCCGGACTCCTCGCTCTAGACTTCTGCAAGTGTCGTTAAATCCTTTAGGTCGGGAGTGTAAAGCAGTCAAATGGAAAGAGCGTGCTTTGTCATCAAGTTCAATCGGTGTAGACAACTGTTGGACCAACTCATAAAAGGACACTTCATCCCTCCAGATCTCATTTACATCACGCCCTGGAAGAAGTGGGTGTGTGTTTACCTGTGTCTCATTTGCATATAAAGGGACCATGCACGAAAACTGAGCGTTCTGAAAGGGGCGGGATTAGCTAGCTATTAGAACTAGAACTATCATAGCTAGTTATTGAACTGCTATGATGCTTCATCCTTATGGTATTTTGACCAAAGCATGTCACTGACATGTTCATTAGGACACCAGGGAACTATTTTAATGGGGGAAATAGGGTATAATATGTCCCCTTTAAATATATTAGACTGTGGAATGTCAACATGTGTAGTATGTGTAGCACATGTTTAATCAAATATGTAAATTGGCGATATAAAGAGGGGCACCAATATAACAAAAATAATAATAAGCTTTATTTGTATAGCACCTTTCATACACAGAGTGTAGCTCAAATTGCTTTACATCTGGAACATGTAACACAGTAATAAAAAGAATCAGTCATTCCTCTTCGTTTATGATCTAATCCGCATATCAGAGCAGCAGTTGAATGTAGAATAATCTGAGAAAGTAGTCTACAAGATGAGTTAACTAAAGGCTCTCTTATGCAGGAATGTTTTTAGGTCTTTTGGTGTTTGATCTACAGAGGTAGGGTGTTCCATAGATTTGGGGCATAATGGATAAAAGCAGATTCTCCACTTTGCTGCTCCACAATTGCACTTTGGGTACAATTGAAAGATTAGCATTAAAGTCTGAGATCATTTACTATTTTTTACTAGGGTCGTTTCTGTGCTGTGATTTGATCTAAAACCTGATTGGAATTTTTCAAGGATACTGTTTTCGTTTAAGGTATTTAGCTGAATAAAACAACTTTTCTTTGAAAAAAAAAAGTTCTTTGCTCAGGTAGGTTTAGTATAGGCCTGTAGTTACTCAGATAGTTTGGTCAAGATTTGACATTTTCAGTTAAGGTTTCACGACCGTGGTTTTAAAAGCAGTCAGAAGTATAGACTGGTCGAGCTGGTCTGACTTATAATTTTGCTAAACTCAGATTGAGTAATAGTGCTAAAGAATCTTAATTTTGGAAGGCTGTTTTTTGGGTGTACTATCAAATTTATTACCTATGTTACCAATAGCCTCCTTTATAGAAACTACTTTGTTTTTGAAGAAATCTGCAAATTCTTCACATCTTAGAGAGGATGCCTGGCTGAGTGTGTCAAAGGGTGTTTGATGCAGTATCCTGTCAATGGTGGAGAGCAATATTCTAGATTGTCCACTGTTTTGAGCCATTATCTTAGAGAAGTAGATTCTTTCATTCTGAATAGCTCAATTTGCTATTTTTTCTTTTAGAATGGCCCGGTGAACCTGTAACTTAGTTTTTCTCCATGTTCTTTCAGCTTTTCTACAGGATCTTTTTAGGCCATGGATATTTCCGTTCATTGAAACAGGACACCTAGCTTACTATTATAATTTGGTCAGTAGAATTATTTAAAATATTGGGATGAATTTTAAAGTGTTTAGTATGACATTACACAATAATGGTCAGACATTTATATTGTTTACGTATTTTAGTATTTTAACATAAAATCAAGAATATAAAGAAATTTACACACCAATCATGTTTTATCAATTTGCGGTGTCATCATTTTCATTTTACAAAAGAAAAATATCACAATATGCATTCACGAATATCATTAGTTTAGGTCCCAATTATGTTTTGTCATCAATTTACTGCGGAGGTAAATTACAAGATTACAAGATGCAATCTGTATTATTGCTGTTATTCTAGTTTATAGTTTTCCTTTTCTTCTCCCTATACAAATGAGTTTTCCTGGGTTGTAAGCTGGAATGACATCATCAATAAAATACGTGACAGTTCAAAGTTCACTAGGCTCGTTTTTATGAACAAAAATAAAAGAAAAACTATTATCTATTTAGTGACTTTGTTTTTCAAAAAATAAATATGCGATATAAAACCAATCATAACTTTGTCTCAACAACACATAAGATGAAGGAAAACATCTTCAGGCATTTTGGAAAGCCTGAAGATGTGGCCTATAAACACACACCGCCAGGATTTCCATATAGGACATGTATTGTCCTGACCCGCTCCATGGCAATTTACCACAGGTGCACTGAAGGCACGGATCCGTGACTCTGGAGTTCTAAGGGTTAATAACCTTTACATGACGATTTGTTAGTAGGTGTAGCAATATTGAGAATTGTTTTGTAATAATTCTTACTGTTATAAAAAAACGAACCACATCCTTCATTCAGAAAATTAGGGCAATTAGGCACTGTTGTGTTTACAGTTGACACACCTAGACACCTTTTTGTGTTTTTGACTACAAATGTATACTATTTTTATAGCTGTGTACTTTTATGACCACCATTTGGTCCTCTAGGTGTGTTAACATAACTTTTTTAACCCTCCTCTTCCTCGTCCCTGTGTGTGTGTGTGTGTGTGTGTGTGTGTGTGTGTACGTGCTTGGTTTTTATCAAGTGTTAAACTTGATAATAAAAACAAAAAACTATTTCTTTGCGTACGGAAAATGTGTATATCTAAATGAAAGTAGAATATATTCAAAGTTAAGAAGCTGACAAATATCACAAAGTAGAAAATATTCTAATCCATATCAAATCGATTTGTGATAATAATCATTCAGAAACTACATTTAACAAAGCATCTGTGACATTGTCAGATGTTTTATTGGAGAATAAAACAATCTGTGTTTGCTCTCATTTGCAGACTGACATCAACCTTCCCTACCTGACCATGGATGCCTCTGGACCCAAACATCTCAACATGAAGCTGACCCGCTCGCAGTTTGAGGGTATTGTGGCTGACCTGATCCGCCGCACCATAGCTCCCTGTCAGAAGGCCATGCAGGATGCAGAAGTGTCCAAGGGAGACATTGGAGAAGTGCTGCTGGTTGGGGGTATGACCCGCATGCCCAAGGTACATAAATGCCACACTTTTCTATTTTGCTTTTTGTGTCAAACCAAACCGAGCCTGAGAAAAAACTAATGAAGCAAACCCTACTCTGAGTGGCCAGGTTTTTTTTTTCTCTAGAATGTTTTTCAGCAGTGATGCTGTTGTGCCCTATTCCTTGTATTCATTCCTTATATATAGCTTAACATGGTCTAGTACTGATCAAGATTTAGTCAATATAGACAACAGATCCATTAGTTTTATATGAAAGCTTTGTGTCAAGTAGTGTGGCCCAGCAGACATCATGACCTATTACAACCCACATTTAATTCCAAAAATCTTCCAAAAGTCTCTACCCAGCCCAACCCATGTCCTGACATGCTTGGGTCAGGTATCCACTCTCTACTGATTCTCGATCTTTTTTTCTCTATTTTAGTACAGATGAGTCTGCTGTTTTTAGACTTGTCTCTTTTAGTCTAGGATCATTGGTTTTATGTCATAACTCATTTAATTCCCATTTAGATTGTCTCCATGGCACAATACTGATATAATGTCCATTTGTTTGCATTGTACTAAAATAAGGCCTTATTGTCAAATTTAAATCCTTTATTAACAATATTAATGTAGCCATAACCAGTCAATTGGAAACTTATTGTAAAAAGAAGAGAAGTTATACATTTTACATGGAAGGCAACACTTTTGTATGAAGACCTGCTTGGCCTTTTATAGTGTGGTTCCAGTATGCTAATTCAATGCTTAAATCAAGGGTTTTCCACCACCAAATAGTGATGTTACAAACACGCCTATAGCTTTAGTTATCGCTTTTTCGCTCCAAATGAGGACGGAAGAGTTGCCTGTGTTAACAGAGTTGTCCTTATGATACATGCGGAGATGTCCTGTGCGATGCTACATGCGCACAACACAACTTACACACTGTGGTTTTCTTGTCGATATTGCGAGCATTGACAAAACTCACGGGGAACAAATAAGTATTTACACACTGGTGATTTCAGAGAAATGGGAGGGGGTTTGTGTTTGGTCAATATGTCGCCCAAATCAGCAGTTGCAATTGTTGCAATTAGTTGGCAGCAGCTTAGGGTTAGCAGGAGGAGGCAATGTGTACTTGTGCTTAGGGCTGGGTGATATGGACTGAAAGTCATATCTCAATATTTTTTAGCTGAATAGCGATGCTCGATATATATTGATATTTTTTCTGTGACGTAATTTGGGTTTCCCCCAAAGCATTATAGTATATTGGATTTTTTTTTTCCCAGAGGCAAACCCTTTATAAAATAAACAGCTCAAACTAATTTCTTTCCTGCATGACAAATATACAGTAATTAATTCAAAAATACAATACTCTTAAAATTTTAAGTAACAATAAGCACCTTTTCACTGACATATTTACTGCAATTGCACTGCTAACTGTTATTTGAAAAATAAAATAAACAACACAGATGAAAATATGACTGCACTAGTGTAGCACAATTCCACCTTTGCATTCGAAGGTCAAGATAACGGCGTTGTTTTGATCAATATTCGATTTATAATTGAGATGGTGACACCCCTACTGTACATACTGTATTAATTTAAAGATTACCTGACTTCACAGAAAGCAGATACATTTTTCCATGTGATTTATTCAGACAATATTTTTTGAACCTATCCAGACAATGCAACTTGTACATCAGCAAGAGAATTGATATTGTGGATTTATTATTTGGTCAGACCAATTAAAACCATTTTTAGGTTATTCTAGTTTGTCTTTTCGTAAGTTAAAGCTGTGTGGTTATAAGATTATGTGAGTAATTAAAATTAAATTTAATAGCCGTGTGGTATAGTATATAGACAGTTCAAAATGCAATGATTGTAATTGAGACAACTGAAGATGCTCAGCCTTAGCATTCATGTGGCTCAGGAATGTGGACATGTGTCCTCAAACTACCTCTGAATGTGGTTTCTGTGATTGAATCTGACAACACATTGGGAGTGGTCAGATTGAACACCCAGGATGGATGATAATGTGAAGAGTGTGACTTGCATTGACAACAGCATCATTTGAAACTCATTGTATGTTTTTGTGTAGGTTCAGCAGACTGTTCAGGACCTGTTTGGTCGTGCTCCCAGTAAATCTGTCAACCCTGATGAAGCTGTTGCCATAGGAGCAGCTATTCAGGGTGGTGTCTTGGCTGGTGATGTCACTGATGTGCTCCTTTTGGATGTGACGCCACTATCCTTGGGTATTGAGACTCTGGGCGGAGTCTTTACTAAACTCATCAACAGAAACACCACAATACCCACCAAAAAGAGTCAGGTACATACCCCCATACACACAAACACAACATGACATTAAACCTTGGTTATGACCACTCTGCTTCTGTCTGCGTCAGGTTTTCTCCACAGCAGCTGATGGACAGACTCAGGTGGAGATCAAAGTGTGTCAGGGAGAGAGAGAGATGGCAACAGACAACAAGGTGCTGGGTCAGTTCACTCTGGTGGGAATCCCCCCTGCCCCACGTGGAGTTCCCCAGATTGAGGTCACCTTTGATATTGATGCCAATGGTATCGTCCACGTCTCTGCCAAGGACAAGGGCACTGGCCGTGAACAACAGAGTAAGTTATCTCGGTGTGTTGAGGTAAAAATAAGAAAGACCCTCTGTTGCGGGGTCCTTGGTGACACCCTCCTCAATGATATGGCTTAGTTGAGTTTCAAGATGTTTATTCTCACCGTGCCCAAAGAACCAATGACAAAAAACAAAAATATTTACAAAATAACAAAAAAACAGACAAAGTAGAAATAGATGCAAAACAAACGAACAATAAAGAATAACCAAGCTATTTACAAATCCACAAGAGTTTTCTGTGTTGAACAGAGTTCCTCTTTAACTTTTTGCACTGCCTCTAAGTCAGACAAGAACAGTCAGGTGGTCACTCTCTCACAAAGAGTCCTATTGATTAGCTGGGATAGCTACGGCCCTGTTTGACTGATAGCAGCGAGGGAAACACCAGCGTCTCTGGTGAGTGTGCCTGTAAGTGCATCTGTTGCTAATAAGTGTGCACCCTCGCTATGGGGCTATGAGGAATAGATTATGGTTGTATTTATGTCAGATGCAGAGAAGCAGAGCAAGACGGGGAAATGATTGACGTGTCACGTATGTGGGTGACGTGTGTGCGCGTGCACAAACTGCCCTCACTCAATGAGGAAACCGCTCCGTCACATCATCATCCCTTCTCGAGGATTGACGAGGTGCAGCAATCTGGAGAGATAGTCTGTCGCTACATTAGTCTTGCCTGTCCTGTGCTGGATGGTGAACTTGAACAGTTGCAGTGAGATGTACCATCTTGTGAGGTGACTGTTGTGGTCCTTCATAGAGTTTATCCAGATGAAAGGTTGCAGTGGGCCCTGCACATCCCAACCATACAACAGTTCAAATTGGGCAAAGCCAGTTGATGCCTGGGGAACTTCATGGTATGCAAAGAGCAGAAAGGGTAGCCAGCGGTCCCAGTCCTTTCTGGTGTCATCAACAAACCTCTGGAGCATCCTCTTTAGGGTCTGGTTGAACCTTTCCACAAGGCCATCAGTCTGTGGGTGGTATGGTGTGGTTTTGATTGCAGAAATGCCTAGTTCTTTCTGTTAGAGCTGACATAGAACATGTCACAACAGACAACAACACAAAGGACAACAATGGAGGACATCAGCACCTCTTTTTTGCTTGGTTTGTGGCTGTGTGTCTCAACAAGATGTCAAGTGTTGTATGAGAATAGACTGCAGGCGTTGAAGAAAAAAAAAAGTTTATTGATTACTTTACTTACTTACTTTAAGTCTGGCCACAGTCACTCTAATGTCGCCTACAAATTGTGCCAGATGACCATATCCACCAGGAGCTAATTACTTATACTTTATAATTATCATTGTGCCGATGGTCATCATGATGGAGAGCCACCTTCGTAATGCCACGCCCCCAGGATGTGTGTGTGAGGAGCTGTGTGTGTACTGAGTGTAGCATGTGACGTCAGAGGTGCGTAGGTGAAGCAGGAAGTAATGTGTGCCGTGTATCTATATTGGTGAGCTGTAGGTGAATATCTCTGTCATCATTGGAGTTATTTTTCTTATTGTTGAGAGCTGCACAATAATAGGAGTGGCCGTGTATCACCCTGCAGTGCAGTGAATAAAGTGCCGTTCTTCGACGCAGATGAACTCCTGTGGTTTAGTGCGTTGTTGCCATAACAAGCTTTTCTGAGCTATCGGTCTTCGGAGGTATCCTTACTATGGTTCGCGGGTCTGCCAGCTTGGTTGGTAACATACAGCGCAGATCATGAACTCCCCATGACATTCACTCAGATCCCCTGCACTTCATCGCGACTGTACTGGATTGTCGTCATAAAGCTCATTATTTGGATGTGGGGAGTGCATCGAAATGATCCAGGCTGCGTTAGATACGGAGAGCCCACTTGGAGACGGAGAAGAGCACAATGCTATCCCTTTTCATGTTGTTTTGGTGTATTTTAATCCTCTTTTCTCGTCCTCAGTTGTGATCCAGTCATCAGGAGGACTCAATAAAGATGATATTGAGAATATGATCAAGAATGCTGAGAAGTATGCAGAGGAAGACAGGAGGAGGAAGGTGAGGATCCCAAACATGTCTGAATGTTGAGATGAAAACTCAGCTGCTCTAAGCAGTTGTTACTGCAGATAGTATTAATCTATATTAAGGCAATGATCCTTTTAGCCAACTGTGATTAATTGCATTTAGGACCGAGTGGAAGCCGTCAACATGGCCGAGGGAATCGTCCACGACACGGAATCAAAGATGGAAGAGTTCAAGGACCAGCTTCCTGCTGATGAGGTAAAACTCTTGTAACCTGACGATTACTTCATACTGTCTTCAGCCAGTGTTTCCCCTACCATTATATTAGGGAGGCACACCCCCTTGAAGGTCAAGTTAATTTTATTTTCTATGTAGAGCCAGATCACAACAGAAGTCATTTAAGTTTACCTTACTAAAACAGGTCTATACATTTTATTAAACAAACTAAATTGCCTTATGTTCATGTCATTTACATGCCGTTTCTGTTTCTACATGGTCGTGTGTTTACAATTCTCATCTGCAAATGTTAAGCAAGGACATGTGTAAATAAAACAGCATGTTAAACGATATATCTTAACATATCTAAGAGTGCAGCAAGTAAACGACAGTAAACGGTGCACTGAGAGAGAATAGGGCTCACACATCAAATTCCTCCAAAAAACTGATTTCGGAAATCTTTCAAGCTAACTGTGCGAACAGTGTATTGTGGAATGTGCACTGAGAACTTTGAGAGTGTGCTAGTCACGCTTCAGCTTGTCAGTAAAAACATTTTCTTATGTCATACATTAAATAATATAAAGTGACAAGAATGGACTATGAGTATGACAATTGCCGATACCAATATATTTGTTCAATCACCCAACCCCAGATCACAAGATTTTTTCTTAGGTATTCAGTCGCAGGCTGGATTGGTAGCTCTGGGGGGCTTGGGGAAGCACTGCTTCAGCACAGTGTGTGTTGGATTCAGTCCAAGATTTAAAGAATTTTATTTGTCCCAGAGAGGTAACTTAAGGCACGTAGAGCAGATATACACATTTACAAGAGACAAACAAAAGATGGCTTTTTGTAAGAATAAATAAATGTATATATCTAAATATAAATAAGAACCAATTGTAAGAAAAAGAAGAATTTTTCAGAGGGTGCACAGTTAATATAAATAGGGGTCAAATCTGATACAAAAGTCTTATATTGCATGCTTCACTATGCAGACTGTGAAAATGTAAATAAAGATCAGCAAAAGCATTTAGCTGAATCCTGTCTGGGCTGTTGAGTTCTTCTTTTTGGGTGATCGTTGGGTGAGTTGGAGAATTATGTCTTTGAAATGACTCGGCACAAATGTGTTAACATCTTCATAAGTGGTCTAAAATTACTGTATTGGACTAATATCTGTATCGGTAGAAAAAAAAAGTATTGTCCCACCCCTAGTGTTTGTACCACTAAGATAGTCTCAAAGAGCATATAAACATGTTAAAGTAGCTTAAGTATACGTTTTGCTCATGTCGTCACACATGACCCAGTTTAATATGTTCATGTTTCCTCAGTGCACCAAACTGAAGGAGGAGATATCTAAGGTCAGAAATCTCCTGGCTAACAAAGACTCGGAAACAGGAGAGAACATCAAACAGGCAGCCACCAGCCTGCAGCAGGCATCGCTCAAACTCTTTGAAATGGCCTACAAGAAGGTAGGAAACACTGACACTTGAAATGGATCTTATCAGGAAATGCAGCAAATGTATACAATATCTTTAAACTATTTAAGTTAGTAATTCTCACAAAAAGAAATAATTCTGCAATAGTTAGGAAGTGATTGGGTACAGACTCGTTTCACAAATGACTTACCTGTAAACTTCTCCTTTCACCCCACAGATGGCAGCAGAGCGAGATGGCAGCAGCAGCAGCAGCAGCAGCAGCTCAAACTCGTCGGAGGGAGAGAAGAAAGAAGGCCAGCAGTAGAGGGATCCACTCCGTTGTCTCATGGTTTCCATGACAACAGAGGACTGATGGGTTCCGGGGTGGGCTGGGTGGGTAAGGTGGAATCTGGAGCAACCAGGTGAATCATATTCGTTGTCATCGTGCTGTATACCTGCCACATGGTGTGTGTGTACATGTCGAGAGAAGGAGGAGTTGACAGTGGAGGTGGTCTTTGTTTTTTTTCTTGGGTACAATGGTTATATTATTGGAAAATTAAAGAATTAAATAAGAAATGTTTTTCTAATAAAATCTGGAATGTGACACTGACTTGTGGGAATTTATGTTATATTGACATTATTTCAGGCGGTAGCAATGTGCAGTACAGGCCAAAGAAGTGTATTAAAAGGGTAATTTGAGGCTTTTTTAAGTTTTGTTAAATCAGTTGCAAGCCATGTGGCGGTGTAGTGGCTATCACTGTTACTATTTGATATTCTATTGCAGAGACTGGAGCAGACTCTTGGGATCACAGGTACTGCCCTCTGCTGGTTTAAATCATACTTATTTGATAGATTACAGTTTGTTAATGTGAATGAAAATGCCTTATTACAAACAAAAGTTAATTGTGTTATCTCTGTGTTAATTGAGTTTCACAGGGCTCAGTACTTGGCCTATACTTTTTACCTTATATTATCTTCTCATCGTGCATTACACTGGCAAATAGGGCACAAACTCTGTCCAAATAGCTGAGCAACACTCGCTCAGAGACTAACTTGATGACTGGAAGTATCTGACTTAGATGAACACATTAACACAGCTACATTCCGTCTCAAATATGTAGGAGAAGGCTTCCTCATGATGGGATGGAGTATGGATTCACATGTACGACAGCTTTATATTGAAGAGTAGATGTATTTGTAGGTGTGCATTCCATTGCGTTAAAAAGTAACCAGGAAATTCCTCATGGGGGTCACGAGCATGACCCAGGACAGTTTTAGGTTAATAAGGCCTTTTGAAGAAATGTAGATACTTCCTATATTGGAACTAAGGGGTCCCGAGGTCAAACCTGTTGTTGATTCGCTAAACATTTACGATCATGTGTTATATAGGAAGTGGATGTTAGAGAAGCCCTTAAAAGTATGAATTGTTCAGTGATTCGTCAGGAACACATTCTCCCGAGATGCTGCAGTGCTCCGTCTGATGCTTGACAACCAAATAAAATCCCTTTTGTTCGGTACAAGTCTTGTGTCAGAGGGGTTCTTTCTACACCATCAACTCATCACCTATTGTTCGTAAGAAGGAGGAAGTCTGGCTAAAACGACATTTTGGTGTCCTGACGGGGTATTTTTGCTCGGGTCAGCAGCTCTGGTGGCCTCTTCAGGTGGACCCACTCTCACTCCTAGCCAGCACTTAAAAAGGGTGAGTGTTTTTCTCAGTGGGAGCCAGTGAGAATTTGTTGATTTGGTTTGCAGCGGTTCTGTGGACACACTGAAAAGAATCATTTGTGTGGGGACAGGCTGCGGTGTGTTGATGGTGTAGAGGCCTCATCTAAATTTGCTTTTATTTAAGTATAAATGGAAAAAAGGGGGGAGCTAGGTCCCCTCTAAGAAGTGTTAAGAGAATACGGAATTAAACATGACATGTTAAACAGAATTGTGAATTTAAGAAATGTAAAGAATAAGAAATTAGAGAAAATGAGGCTAGTAATTTGTGAAAAGTGAGCTAATGAGTAACAAAACAGTATGATGAATATACGGTGCCAGATTTCAAAAGAAACTAAGTCATGGTTTTCATCTACTATGTGAAAATTGAGCATAAATTCGGTAGGGACAATCTAACCTGTTGGGAAATCTAAACGGTAGTGAAAAGGAGATAAAAAACTGTGCACAGGTGTATATTTTAGAGGATAAAAGTAAAATCTCATGCATGGGTTTATTTAACCAAAGAGAAAGAGAGAGATTAAAAAAGTTAATATAATGAGCAGCAGTGACTCGACTATTTGTATACTACAAGGGAATAAAGTCCCTGTAAGTCATGTACTTTGGGCGGAAAGCGTGAAAATTGGGCTAATGAGTAACAAAACAGTAAGTTAAATATACGTTGCCACATTTGGAAAGAAACAGCAAGACATGATATTCTTCTACTAAGTGAAAATTGAGCATAGAAGTTGTAAAACTTAAGTTGAAGAGAGGAAGAAAAGGAAAATGGAAAGAAGTGAAATCCCATGCATGGGTTTATTTAATCAAAGAAGTGAAACTGCAGATGAAAATAGATGATGAAAGTTGAGGTTAATAGTGTGCACACATGGAGAAGAAGTCTATCAAGGATAGATAATCATAGAGAAGCCAGGCCAGGAAACAAAATTCAGTAGGAAAAAAAGCGGTATGCAAATGGATCGATCCTAGATGACTGAGAGCAGAGGATGAGAAAAAGAGAAAATTTTAACAAAATGTGTTAAAACTTAAGATTTAGACTAAATGTTGTCTTGTGTTGGTCTGTGATGCTTTAATGTGTGTGCCATGGCTTTGTGTTGTTTTATGTGTGTGTTGACATAAACTCAGTCTTCAGATCTTGAGGAGGAAAAGCTGTTTTTGACATGAAGTCTGTGCTGAGGGAGAGATGGTCCTTTACAGTGACGAGCAAAATACCAAATTTTATTAGGGATTTGTTCATAATAGTGGATGCATTATTAATAAATAAGAAAATAGACATTTTCTTAGAGTATAGTCTGGGCAGACATTATATGTAGAATATTTGGAAAGAAAAAGAAAAAACTGGGAAACATTTATAATCCAGAAGGAGTAGGTTGCAAACCGGGATTACTCTGTTCACATTCGACCAAACTCCTTTAAAAATCACTAATTTTCTGGCGCAAACGCTGAATTTTGTTGACAACATGGATAAGGATAAGAGAAAAATGTCAGAAAAAGTGTCTCGCTGTGTGTCTCGCTGTGCTTCTTTAGCAATAAAAGTACTTGTAAAAAGTGTAGCTTACTGGCTGATGGAGTCGAGGCTTAGTGAGGTAGAAACTCAGCTTCGCACCATAGAAGCTATATCAGTTAGCCAGTCCCCTGTAGTCGGTGCAGACCACATAGCATTAGCTCCCTCAGCAGCTCCCCTCCAGCCGGGAGACAAACGGGGCAGCTGGGTGACTTGTAACTTGATATAGTTGTTGTCTGCCCCTGGTCTCTCTCTCTGTCTTCTGTCTCTACCCCACCTCTCCTCTGTCCCCCATTTTCCTTTCAATCCAACCGGACGAGGCAGATGACTGCACACCTCTGAGCCTGGTTCTGTCATAGATTTCTTCCTGTTAAGAGGGAGTTTTTTCTCTCCACTGATGCCTAGTGCTTGCTCATTGTGTGAACTGTTGGGGTTCTCTGCTCTCCTTGATGTTGTCTATGTACAGTGCCTTGAGATAATGTATGTCATGATTTGGCGCTATACAAATAAAATTAAATTGAATTAAATCTTGCACAGTACTACTTTAATTAAGAGAGCCATGAAAGCTCCCCTGTTGATAAATTATTATTTATAACAGCTAGAGAGATATCTGTCACTCTGAGTCTATTCTATAAAGCTATGTATTTCACACATCCTGTTGGGTTACAGAGGCTTAAAGGCACATAGGAAAAGGAGCTAAACCTCACAATTGATGATGAAGAATGGAAGGATTTCTGGAGACATGCTAAATCAATTTCAGCCTGCAATCGCACCAAAGCAATACAGTTAAAGATTATACACATAATGCACATATCCTCCAACCGCAGGCATCACTTCAATCCTACTCTCTCTCCCATGTGCCTTAAATGCAAGATAGAAATTGCTACCCTAACTCATTGTTTTTGGTCATGTTTGAAACTGCAAATGCACTGGGCTAATGTGTTATCCGAAATAGAAAAGATATCGGGCTTAGAACTGGAGATGAACCCTGTCTCTCTCATACTGGGCCGACGCTTAACATCCAACATAATAAGAGGTTGGGAACGCCTCGGGATCCCTCAGTCGGAGCTAGTCAATGCGGCTCAGGAAAAGGAAGTTTGGGGTCCCTTGCTGAAACTGCTGCCCCCACAACCCGGCCCCGGATAAGCAGAGGATGATGATGATGATGATGATGATGATGATATGCAGCAGGGAAGAATATTTTATTACAATGGATTAATGAAAAAGTACCAAATGTTAAATGCTGGCAAAGAGTGGTGTTTGATCTAGTGTCATTAGAATACCTTACATGTATATTACATTCAAAAACAGACCAATTCTATAAAGTATGGGAACCCTATTTGAACTATGTAGAGCGTGATGTCTCTAATATCATGCTGCAAGGATTTTCTTGACTGCTCATACCGCACATTATTAGTATTATTTATATGGATCTGAGCTGGTGTTTTGTTTTGTTTTTTTGACTTGTTTGTCTTGTATTGTTTACTTGTATGTTTTGTTTTTTATTTCTGTGTACAATATTGTGTAATTATACTTTACTTGTAACAGTGAAAAGCTAATAAAAATATTGTGAGAGTGTTCCTAGTTATTCCATGGCTGGGCATATTTGTTCTTGCCTCAAAAATATATATATTTAATCTACATTATAATTCTTCCTCTAATAATATTTAACAGGCCGTACACCAAGAGATGTTGCAGCTCTTGGTGTACAGCCTGTACAGCTGCCCGTACATTATCGATGACAATGTTGTGACATATTCAGTTATGACATAATGCCTTTGAACAACAGGATTCCGAAGTATGAGTCTCACGTTCCACAGTTTGAAGGCTTGGAGATAGAACAGTGAGGTGATATAGAGGGCGTTTCTGCAATGTGACTGATGCCAACTGCCGTAAAACACCAAGAACACCCTCAAGAACTACAACTGATTCTCTGTTTTATATGAGCTGTAAAACACAATGCCTCCGAAAAAGAAAGGTGCGGGTAAAAAGCCTGCAGAAGTAGACAGACAGAACCTGGGGGGGCTCATAGAAGAGGTTGAGCACCTTCGTAAGGAGCTGGATAAGGAGAGGAAAGATAAAAACTACTTTCAGCTGGAGAGGGACAAGATCCACACCACTCTGGAGGTCACAGAAAGAGAGCTACAAATATTTAGACTAGAACTGAAAAATTTAGACACTGAGATAGAAGAGGATGAGCGGTGGCATCAAGCAGAGATCGAGCTGTACAAGCAAAAGGCAACATACCTCCTACATGTACAACAAAAGACAATCTCTAAGGTAAAATCTAATTTTTCCATCTCCACTAGCCAGCGATGGGAAGAGCAAAAACACCTAGAGACTGAGCTCAAAAGCACAATACATTCTACCATGAAAAACGTGAAAATGGATTACGACCATATTATCAAGGAGCTTGAACTGAAACATGAGGAGGAAAAGATTCAAACAAGGAACAAATTTGAGGAGCAACGTGCAGAAATTCGAGCCACCAATGAGAAAAGATTACAATTGAAAGAGTTGGAGGAAACAAGGAAGGAGGAGCTCAGTGACATAAAGGATCAATGGAAGCGGCACATTGCTACGCTCATAGAAGACCACAACAACTCTCTCAAAGCTTTAAGGGAGTGCACTACAGACATACAGCCCACAGTGGATAATTGTGAGTCACTTAAGACAGCTATGGACAAAATGAATATGTCACTAAAGCAGAAAAACACTGTGAAAAAAAATATTTTGGAAGATAATAAATGTCTTGCTGAGCGTCTCCTGAAGGTCGACAAGGACGCTGTTCAAAAAGAGCTAAAAGTCAACATACTCAAAAGTATTCATTCTACCGTCTATCAGAACTTCAAAGAAAAGCAGCTGAATGCTCGCAAAACAGATTATAAAGCACTGAAACAGAAATTCAGAAAGCTTCAAATGGAAAGAAATGAACTCTGCAAGTCATTGTCTCAGGAAATTATAGAGATGAAGCATATAGCAGGTCTGAAGAGTGTGCAGCTGGAGACAGAGCTGAAAGCCACTGAAGATCGCCTGGAGATGCAAACTTGTTCTAACTAATAACACCATCAACTTCAAACTAATTTAATTTGAAAGGTTTTGTGATATTGCTATGATGTTATAATTTTTTTGATTGATTGAACATAATCTCTCACAGATGTTTGGAATATCAAGTGACAGCTTCCCTGACTTGCTTTTATGGTCACTGCTTGTTTTCCCTGATTACAGGCATGCACAGTGAACATGTGACCTTAATACCCACATAGATCTAATTTATTTATTCTTTTTTAAAAAAGCTCCTTTTTATTTCCTTCATTTGATTTCCTTCCATTTTGACAGATTCTGACCCCAAAAACATTCTTTCTCTTTCGGCTTCACCCTTTAGGGGTCGCCACAGCGGATCATCTGGAAGGCAGCATTACATGTGTCAGTATACAGCCTGCTGAAAATGATTAGAAGACACCTTTTTGATATCAGTTGTTCCCATAATAAAAAAATGTAGCGATTTTAAAGAAAAAGAAAACTGCTGTAGTGTCTGCAATGCATTAGGTTGCTTATGGACAACTTATGGACTTATTGAGTGGACAAATATTGTTAGGATCAGGCTCCTGTCTTATACCTGCACGTGCAGCAGTGTTATTTTCGTGGACACATTTTGCTCTTAAGTGTCTGTAGATTTGGGAACAGACTGTGGAAAACACTCAAAAGGTTTTGCTGTTGTGGAGAAAATAATTGACAATGCAGACAGATGTGAAGTCCACAGCAGTGGAGCAACAGTCAAATAGTCTCTCCTGAGCTAAAATATAAACAATCTTTTATACTCCAACCTTCTCTCAGCACATCCCTCAATGAGAGTGCACCCATGTGTGTATGGCATTACTTAGGGCATTATCAGGAATTCAGCTGAAGCCACTCCCAACACTTTTGAGGGGTCAGCATGTCCTGTTGGTGCGCGTATTTTACTCAAAACATTGACTCATCCGATAACTTCAGGGAGATCTCTCCTAACCAACTGAGCAATGCTGTGATTTAACACTTAGGAAATGTTTTCCTGGCTCAGCTCCTTGTTTTGTTCACTGACCTTTGACCTTTCCTAATTTTACTTCCACATATGCCCCCTTTCAGAACGTACACTCTCATAAAAGACACACCCTGTATCTATGAAATATGATGATTTGTCATATATGAGTCAAGTGATATGTAACATATATTTGTATGTAAAAAATATGATATGTGGTATGTGATAACTAAACTCAATGTGAAATTATCTGTAATAATTCAGGACTGTCATGTGATAATCTTAATGTACAAAAACACTAATATTGGAGTAAGGTTTTTGAAATTCATTATGACTCACGCTGATCAAACATTTCAGTCTGTATCCTTCACACTATCAACATGTAGGAGTGAAAAAATTCTCCCTCAGTCCCCCCGTTTGGTACATTCCACATCATAAAACATATTATGATGTGGGGTCCAAGTCCCCCTTAGGGGGTGCCAGAGATCACATGGGGAGGGGCACGGAGCTTTGACTGCTCTGAGTTTGTGAGGTTAATATAATTATATTTGTGCATCCCAATCAGACACTGAATAATCAGAAGTCAGTATCATCCAAATAAAAACTATCATTTGTTTGGTCCACCTTTCAATTTATTAACCTATTTGTCCTGATCACGTTCCTGTTGTGTGAGAAACGTAAAAGTACCACACTCCCCGGGATCAAAAAAAGAAAACAAGGCAATACCTTGGTTTTGATTTAACGGAAGCACAGGACAGTTTTTATCTATACATTGTGAGAATAGGAAGAAAAACCTAAACTTTGTACTTTATTGTTTTTGTGTGCACACCCTGGACAAGGGTTCGGGTCAGGGGGCCCTGGTTTGGGGGGATTCAAGGAAAAAAGGTTGGGGACCACTGATGTAGAGGAATAAAGTAAAAAAAATAATATTACTGCATCATTTAACTGTAAATGAATCTGGAATAAATCACACACATTACCTTGGGTAATGTTAAATGAGCCTAAACTCGTACATGAAAACTGATCAAGCTGTAGTGAAGACCAACACAATTTAAAATGCAAACAGTATCAATGAAACACTTCTAATTATAAATGATAGATTTGTCATATGAGCTTTATAGCAATATACAATGATGATTATATGTGAGAAGTAACTGAATAGTTATGGGTTTACAAGATTATTCATATGAAGATGACAATGATGTAGTGAGACATTGTCCATCCTTGATGCAGTCCGTCATGTGCTGTCACTCCAACTCTGAAAGGCTTCTTCCTGGTAAACATCCAAAACATGCAGAGCAGCATGGCTGAGAAAACACTTTCTTGACTTCCGTGCACTGGCTCAGATGATACCATGTTGCTTCAACCTGGACTGCTGGTTATGTGGCTCTCGTCACAGTGCAGGGTCCTTTCATGACCAGAGCTCAACATTTCAGCTTTTACTTCCAGGTATTGATCTGTAATCATTCCTTTAAAGCCACATGGTCACATTTCACCTGCTAATATCTCCACTGGATATGCATTTTTGCTAATTTAAGCTAATGAGTTGGGTGTCGTCAGCGTAGCTGTGATAGCAAAAACATGAAAGTGAATAACAGAAATAAGAGAGTTGGTGTACAGAGAGAAGAGGAGAGGGCCCAAGACAGAACCCTGAGGGACCCCAGTAGTAAGAGGACAAGGTTTCCGACACAGATCCTCTCCAGGTTACTCTGTATGGCCATTTCTTCTTTTGTTCATGTTTTATTTCTCCCTCACCCACTCAGCTCTCCATCTGTCTCTCCTCTCTCGTTCGTTCTCTTTATCTCCGTCACTCTTCTGTTCTTCTGCTCTCCCCACTCTTTCCTCACGCTCTCTTTTTCCTCTCCTTCTCTCAACAGCTTTGCGTTTTCTCCCTCTCTGTCTCCCTCCATTTTAACAGCAAAAAGCAATTTCTCTCCCTTTGTCAGGGCAGATGGCAGTAAGCCCTTAAGTAGGGATTTTCTGGTTTGGCTGGAATGCCATTAGGCGAGCTGGCTGTGACGTGCCGCGACTGACGTGCCGAATCTTCCTGATGTCATGATGTCACAATCCAAAGAACGCTGTGCCTATGATATTGTTGGCATCCATGGAGTGAGGGGTTTAAGTAGTCATGTCAGGAGTAAGTCTTTATAAATCCTTTATAGTATGGAAATATTAATCTTCTTTGGGGACAAAGGGGACAACGTGGTGGACATGTACACATACAGGCAGAAAAACGATACATCCAGACACAAAGCCGCCCACAAGTGCGGTCTGACGTACAGACGTAGACATACATGCAGACTTGCATACAAAAACATACAAAATCAATGTTGTGTTCTGCTTTAATTTGGATTTCAACAGTGAGTTAGCACGCACACAAGTTCTTGGACAACATCCTTAGCAAGAATACTTATTGCCTTTCCTAACCCCTTACTCATTACATCTAAATGCCGAACCTTAACTTGAACCTAAGTGAAACCCTAAGCTCAAGTCTGTACCCTGAAAAGGCTCTTAAAGTTGAAAGAGCACCGGCCAAAATGTCCTTGCTTCCTTTGCTTCATAAATTTTGTTTGGTCCTCACAATGACATAAATACCAGTATGCACACACACACACATCTGGCATTCTCTTTTTCGTCCTTTTTTTCAGTTATAAAGTAGTTTTTAAACATATGTGTTGCAGTTGCATAAAGACCAGATTATTGCTGTAGATAAAGAGGTATTCGGTGGTTTAAGTGCATTTACTCCAGAAAAGCACAATAATCCATTGCATTATATACATGTGCACATGTATGTCATAATTAATAACTGACAGTGATGTGCTGTCATTTTCTGGATTGCATCCACATGTGTTCGCTCTCTCTCACACACACACACACACACACACACACACAAACTGCTTTTGTTGTTGTACAAATACCGTTTTAACTTCACTTAACTTGCGTCTCTCCACACAGCACCCCCAAGATTCACACGAACCCCAGAGGACCAAACAGGAGTCCAGGGGGGAGTGGCTTCGTTTGTGTGTCAGGCCACAGGGGATCCTCAGCCCAAGATCGTCTGGAACAAAAAAGGCAAAAAAGTCAGCAACCAGAGATTTGAGGTATGATACCGAGTTAGGACACCTTGTTATAGCACGGATTTTCTGCCCAGAAAATGTCATAAAGTGATATGAGGATGGGTGGTTCAGAGTCATCAGAACAGAACTAGCAGTTGTCATGGTAGTCACGCATTTGTAATTGTGGGTTGCTTAATATCGGACGGAGGAGAGATTTCTATACTTTATTTTCTGCTCATCAAACGCCAAAGAAAACAAAAATAAAAGCAATTGATCAAGCAGGAAAGCAAAGCATTGCCTTGTCAATTACCCTCACTTGTAAATACTTGCTGACATTTACAATGCATGGCATTTTATGGACTCATAAGTGAATCAAGAAGATGCGAGGTGATGGATGACATTTTATTCTTGTATACTGTCTTGATTTATCAGTCTACACAGAGTCCATCAGACTTGATGTTGTGAGTTTATTAGTTCCACGTGACGGTGCCAATTACACCAAACTGAAAAGATCTTTGAGATCTCACAGATGCTTTAAATGAAACAGGGCAGTCATTAAGGCTGTTAGTTACGCCACTGCTTTTCCTTTGATGACAAATCGGCGTGTTCGCTGCGAGGAGGGATTTATTGCCCCAGATCATTATTGCAATGAAAGTTGACTTTTAACTCAATAATGAAGGGGATGTGCTTTGATTTTTGTACAACACACAATAGCCCTTTTTACTGGAATTACAAGAACATCAACTACCTGCATTTCTTGATTTGTACTCCAAAGGTTATACAACATTGTGAAACGCTATCTACCTCGACTCCTTCATATGTCAGATGATGCTGTGGGCTACAGTATATGAGATTCTTATATGATCAGCCTTATTAGTTTCCTGCAGGCTCTAACCTTTGATTTATTTCTCCACCTCACTTCACAACTCACTCCTAGATGGAGATGTTGAACCAGACTCTCTTCCACCCATTTCCGTGTCACCCTGAGCTCAGGGTGCTTTTCTACTTTAATAAGTCAAGTTTCCTCCCAGGTTTAAGTTCATCTTGCTGTCTTCCTGTTTGTGATTAAATCACTCGGGGAGATATTTTATTTTTTAATCTAGCCTACGCACTGTATTTTTCTTTTTGCTGTCCTGTCCATCAGGAGTTACTGTGGGATTTGTTTTTATTGGATTTCAGTCAGCAGGAACCTTCTCGGAACTCAGAAACCAGATGCACTGCATGCATGAATTAAACGTGTGCGGGAGCATTTAATATATGCAATCCAATAATGTTGAAAGATGTGAATTTACTACATATCCTTAGTCTGAAAAGAGCACCAGATATTTGTATTCTTACCAATTCCCTTCCTAATTCGAGGGCAGCTGGTGCAGTGCCGCTGTAAATCTATTTTAATGGGTGTAGTGATTGATCCTGGACTGTTGATACAAGAATGCCCTGTGGCTAAGGATTAAACCAGACTAGAGCTCTCACGTTTGTGAGGGGTTGTCCCCTCAGCTTCCCTTATTGAATTAAAAACTTCAAAAACTTTTTTGTCTCTAAAATGAACTGTTGATCACTGAGCTACAAACACTGTTGAATATAAAATAAATACCAGCAAGGGTTCAGCGCTTCAGCTGAAATCAAGCCTGCAGCCTGTATACAGTACATAAACCACAATACAATATTTCACAGATTTAGAGGTTGAAGCTTTGACCAAAGAAGAAAGAGTCTGTACCATTGACATATTACTTTTATAATGCTGGTGTGGCAAAGGTTTTAGCCGGCAGTTTTTTTATGCACAAAGCAAGCACATATGAAGTTGTGGTAACACTTTAGATTAGGGAACACATTTAGAACACATATTCACTATTAACTAGGTGCTCACTAACATGCATAAATAGCACACTAGCCCTTTATTAGTAATTATTAAGTACATATTAACACCTTATTACACATAACCTCTATTACGACATGAATTAAGATTTTTCCTGATTAAGGTGTTAATACCGTAGTAGTTTTTCTGGTTTCTTGGTAACTTTCCTTTAAGCTCAGTTTTGCTCTGCTCCTGCTTTTATCTGAAAACTGAAACAAAAACTAGACAGTGGAAATAAAGAGTATGATAAATGGACATTTCTCCATCTAACAGGTAATCGAGTTTGACGACGGGTCCGGCTCTGTCCTGAGGATCCAGCCACTGAGGACCCCCAGAGATGAGGCTGTTTACGAATGTCACGCCTCCAACTCTGCCGGAGAGATCACCGCTTCCACAAAACTAACGGTTCTTCGAGGTTAGTACAGACTCACACAGGCTGTCCAACACAGTTCTGTAATCACTGTTAACAACATGAAATAAAAACTATTATTTCAATGCCCTTCATTTTAGGAGGTATACATACATGATTAATTAATTATTTACAAAAGTAGATGTAAGGGCATTTTTAAGTGCATATGCTGTATAAATCATGAACTATAACTGCACCTGTGAAGCATTCTTTGTTTATTTATTGCAATGAATGTATGAATAGATAATGACTCAAGTCATACTGTACATCATAATAGATGTTACCATATATTATATTAACTTCAAATATCACGTAGTCATTTATTATACAGTATGATTTACTTTAGGCCTATGCATTGATAATTCTTCATTATAACTCAGTTGCTGGTCTTTAAAACAGGAGAAGCTATTTGTACATATATTCCACCCACTGCTCCATTGACTTCCAGAGAAGCCGAGCTTCCCTGGAAGTGAAGTTTTTGCCACATGAATCCAATCAGCACCAGTGTCTCCCGCTCACCACATCTCACAGTGATAACACTGAGCAGCTGAGCTTCCTCTGGTTTTAATGCACCGTGTCGATGTGGGAATGTACGAGAAGAAAATGGCGTCAGACGATCTGTGATGAACAGCTGATTCCGAACGGACTATTCATTTAGTTGATCACGCTTTAAGTCGCTGTTAGTCATGAAATGTAAATTTATTTAATGACATTTTGGAGGAAGCAGAGCTTCCCTTGCTGTCATAGAGCAGTCACCTCTGCTACAGTAAGCACATACTGTGTACTTACAAAAGCATAATAATGTCTACACCCTAATGGGCAGGATGAATGTATACATTACAAATGGGTTTTAGCTTGACTATTGGCAAGCTCCTCATACATTCTGATTGATAAAGTTTAAAATGTCATTCAAAGCTCATCCTAGAAGGTCTTAGGATGTTTTTATCTTTTTTTTTTTTGGGGGAGGCGATGTAGATATGCGATATAAATATACAAGTGTAAGCTGGAGTCCGCCGCTGTAGATGGTTGTATCAGTGTTAGCGAGAGTCCATTAATGCAGATAGTGATGTTAGTGTTAGTGGAGTCCATTAGGAGAACATTATGTACCGGTAGTTTGAAGCTCAAGAGTGTCTTAGTGAGTGAAGCTGCTCGAGTGTGGATAATCACATTGCTTGCCTTTACAGTATATACTCATGGGAAAAGGACGTGCTTCCTATTGTTTTACCATTGCTCTCTTTTTCCCTCTCTCTCTCTCTCACCATCTTTCTTACGCTCTCTCTCGTCTGTCTGAGGGGTAATAACAGAGCTACACACTCACTTCTTTTTCTGTCTCATCTATTTTTTTGTCTCCCTAAGTTCATCCCATTGTACTTAAGTTTTTTTCTCTCTATATCTTTTATACACTTCCTTCCTTATGCCTACTGTCTCTCTCTCTCTCTCTGTCGCTGCACATTCTCTAAGGTCTACTTCACAGCAGCCTCTAAATTATTTATGTCAGAACACTCTTTGCATCTTCTGTACTGTTTTGCTCCATCCATCCATCCTTCCATCCATCCATCCCTGTATCACATGGGTCTTTGTATGTGCACTTTATGTGTGTTTGTATGTGTGTGTGTACGTGCAGACTTGCTCTATATTTTTTTTGTCTTCCTGGCACCCGTCGGGGAAGATCCTATTCGCTTGTATCTGTCTTTATCAAGAATGTCCCACATAAACACACACACACGTATAAACACGTATACACACAACTAGAGCTGTAACTAACGATTATTTTCATAATCGATTAATCTGTCAGTTATTTTCTCGATGAATCGTTTGGTCCATAAAATGTGAGAAAACCTTCAAAAATGTTAAACGGTGTTCGTCAAACCTGGAAATGATGATGTTCTCAAATGTCTTATTTTGTTATCCAGAGCAAAGAAATGAAGAAAATACTCACATTCAAGAAGCTTAAACAATTGGAAAACATGTTTTAATCATGAAAAAAGCTTTGAACCGATTAATCAGTTATCAAAATAGTTGTTGATTAATCTAGTAATCGAGTAATAATCGATTCATTGATTAATTGTTTTAGCTCTACACACAACTGCACATACAAACAAAATATCCCTAATCTAAGACAGTTAGTCTTAGATTAGTAGATTGTAGTCATTAGTCCTTTTCTTCTTCTCTGAGGAGTCATTGTGTTGTGGATGAATGAGAGGCCACCTGGGAGCAACTAATAGCTCCTGATAGATTGTCGGTCCAAATGTCAGTTGCAGAGTACACACACACACACACACACACACACACACAGGTTGATTCAGGGCACACAGAGAGTCCTGTCATTCATGTGTCTCCGCCTCCCCTGGCTCTGCAAAGAGTCTCCAGTGACTGACTGACAGACTGACTGACTGACTGACTGACTGTCTGACTGACTGTCTGACAGCAGGGATTCAGTGTTAAGGTCAGGTGGCTTAATTACTGAGGATTAATACCAGGCTAATTGAAATCTTAGCTTCCAGTCAATGTGTGTGATTGGCAATGGCTGAACTTGAGAACAGTTACATGCCTTATGTGCTGTATAATTCATGACTGGGTTAAAAGTTGACGGTGAATCAGAGCATGTCTTGGGGAAAAAAAAGGATGTGGTTAAAAAAAAAAACAAAGTTGTAAATTGAAAACGTTAGGTTTTAACTAATTGCACGCATTTAAATTTGTGGGGCTTTTTCCTGACCACTGGGGTCACATAATTTGAACCACTTTATAAAAGTGAAATAAGTTATTTGGACCTACCACATCCTCAGTTTGTGGTAGGTCAAACTTTAACCAGAGAGTGGGTGTGTAAATCTCATCCACTGACGCTTCTTTTAGAAACCATGTTCAGCCATGGAGCAATTAGTTTAGACCCAACAATGGCACTGTCACCAAACTGTGAGGATTTATGTAACTATCAAAGTTTTAAAACTGCAAGACTTTAGTGAAATTGATTAGGTGACGCTCATAAAAGCAGTTGTGATAACATACAAAATTGTGACTTTAACGAAAATGGAGGCACAAAGAAAACTGTAACCTCTCAGAAGATGACTCAGTGTCAGGTCATTGGATTGCAATGTATTATACAAGTATTAATGCATCACTGATGATCCCGCTGTGTCAATATTGAGCGACAGACACAGGTTTGTTTGCAGGTGCACATATAACACAGCAGCCAGCTCATACTTTAGTTCCCATGATTATAAGGCCAGGCTTCCAGAATCACAGATGACAACCCCAGCAAGCAATGTGTGTGGATTTCATTTTGGGTCTCGTATAAAGAGGACAGTGTTCGCGCAGCCGTTCCCATGATTAGGAGACCAGGATTTCTATGAGCTGTGAAATTATCTGGATAGCTCACAGTGGAAACATTGAAGTGGGAGGACATCCAAATGAAACAGTGGGATGTGTGGAAGGCTCCGTCAACAAGGGAGTTTAGGGTTACACATCTGCTCTGACCTCAGGGGGTTCTTAACCGTTACTGTTCAGCAACACACACACACACACACACACACACATGGGGGAGCAGCTTTGTTCCAGATACACTTTGGCATTGCTTACACCTGTCCCAGTAATGGCTGGTGGAAGGCTAGTGTGAATGCGTGCGCACTTGCGTGTGTCTATGTGCGTCTGTGTTTGTGCACGTTTACATTTTCTTCCGGTGCATGTGGTATTCCCGTTGTCTTTTATTTTTTCACATGTGAATGGTTTGTAGAAGAGGGGAAAAGGAAATATGTATGATCTCTGGGAGTTGCATTCTAACTCTCTTCATTGTCCCACCCCAGGTAGATGAAATAGAATGCATTATTCCTGTCTACGAGGGGCTGGCTTTGAAGTAAGCGTTTGCATAATGAAAGCGGAGGGATATCAGAATTGTTATGCTGTGTGGGTCCCTTGTTCTCCCCCTCTCTTTCTGTCTGTTTTCTCTCTTGCTCATTCCCTTTGTTTTTTCTCTCTGTCACTCTTTCTTTGTCTCCCTTTATTCTCCCTTTTGCACTTCAGCCCTCCTTCACCACTCACCCACACAGACACACTTGCGCACACAAACACCTTCTCATCTTGTTCTCTTGGTTTATCATGTCTGTTTCCATTTTTCTGGGTGTCGTGATTGATTGAAACTGGAGCTGTTAAAAGGCCACACATGCACTCGCGAAGCCAGCGTCTCATGACCCGCCGGCTACGGTTCGATGGGCTAGTACCAGAATTAGCATCTCCTTGGTGAGGTGCTCAGTGCTAGGGTTTCCCGTTAATGAGGCTCTTTGTGGTTGAGCAGGATAACGTCACGAGGGACAGTAGAGTAAATATTAAAATAGATTGCCTTCTAGATCAAATACATCTCAGACACATGCAGCAACACATGCTCCACTGCTCCTTTTGTCTCATATCTTTATCCACTTTTCGTGAATGACTCATGAATCAGACGTTTTTTACCTCACAGTTTTCAAGTCCCTTTAAAAAATTTACACCTATGTGCCTCCCAGTGTGAATACAGTAATCTTATCAGTTTGACAGAGTTCTGTCGCCTTTGATCCTCCCCGTCCTCCAAGCATAGTCCCCGTCTTCTCTTAAGTCTCCTTCTTGTGCAGAATGAAGCTTGCCCCCCCTGCCTTTGATTTCCTTTATCTCACTGGAAAGACTCTTCATGTTTGATGTAATTGCCTCAGATGTCTGCGGCATCGCATTTTGATATGCCGTCCCAAAAGGGTGCGAATCCCCATGGATGCACTTTATTATACTCATTTGATTTTATGCAGTGGGTGAACTCTTCAAGAGCGCTGAGGGCAATAGATCCAGCTGGACAAAAAAGTGTAGCTGGTTCCCAGCAGAATAGAGTATTTGACTTAGCATTGATTCCAGTTTGACAAGCAAGTTGCCTAAGGGTTTATTGAAGTAGTTTGTCAGGTGAAATATAATGTTACTTATTCTGATTGACCTCACTGCTGGATTGCCTCAAGGCTCGTGCAGAACATATTTTGAATCTAGTCAGTTCACGGGTTAAGCTGTTTCGCTGTATTTCCTATAGTGAGCCCAGACTATTTGTTATGTTATGTTGTTATGGGTCAGTTTCAAGTTGTTCTACGTGGTATTTTGCACACACAAACAGCATAGCAACATGTTTATGGTCATAAATAAACTATAAATAAATAAAATAAAGGGTACATGGTGTAATGTTTCGCTCACACAAAAACACACTGAAAATAAACCCATCTGGATAGACAGACTGGTAAAAAACGTCATTTGGTCTTCACAAACAGAAATTAAGTACATTTGGATTTGCATATAGTGAAAGAAAAGTGGGATCTGATCACAAGTGAAGACACATTCCGATGGCAGGTGTGAACAAACGCACTCTCTACTTTCGACTGTGGGACAGTACGTTGAAAGCCACTGCTTAATAAAAAGCTGCTCTGTTTGACTTGTGTTTCTGATTTTTCCAGAGGACCAGCTACCCTCAGGGTTCCCCACCATAGACATGGGCCCCCAACTGAAAGTGGTGGAGCGTTCTCGGACTGCCACCATGCTCTGTGCTGCTAGTGGCAACCCTGATCCAGAAATTACCTGGTTCAAGGATTTCCTGCCAGTCAACACGTCCAATAATAATGGACGAATCAAGCAGCTCCGCTCAGGTATGATGATGCTTTTATCCCACCGTTCTTTCCCTTTCTCTTAAATCCTGGCTTTTATCTCCCCCCTTTACTTTGCTTTTTTCCCCTCCAACTTTTTATCCCCCCTCTGCCTTTCCCCAGCCCCAATTTTATTTCTCTGGTCCCGCAAACCTGTTATTTTTGTCCTCGTTCACCCCACTTTCTTATTGCTGTTCCACACCGTGGTTGCTGGCTGTGTTCCTCAGCTGCCCCTCTCTGCTGCTGCTGTGGTATGAGTTGACTGTGTGTGGTTGCCAACCCCATCTGAACTCTTCAAGGCCTTCAAAAGTGAACTCCCATCTTTTCTCCCAACTCTCTGAGGTCTTCCCGTGCATATCACCATCGCAAATGTTCACTTTTCACGAAAACATTGAATTATTTGTAACAGCACGCATCCAAGCGCTACATGCCTCACATCTCAGCAACTTTCTTGACTGACAGAATTTGGAAGGTAAACCCAGGTGGCGGTGGTATGCACTGAGGAATTGGCCTCCCTAATATAGCTCACTGCTGTGACTAAATGATCAAATAACCTTTTGTTTTTCCCTATTTCCTGGAAACTGTGTCTTGCGTTGGTTTGAAGACATTTTTTGAGGAAATACACTGACAGAATTTGTTACTTGGAAAAACACGGAAAGAAATTCTGTTCAGGTCAAGCAACTCGATCCATTTCAATCAGTCTTTCTATAGCCACAGTAGTGTGTAAAATCCCAACTTGTCGTAGCCTCCTCCCTCCTCAGCCCCCCCTCTCTGCTTCCAGGGACCAACTCTGGAACCAAAACCCCTTTTCTTGTGGTTGGACAACCAGCTCTCTGGCTTCTTCACAGATAACAACCTCTTGGCTTCTGTCCCTATGTTTGTGTTAAGTCTCTGGCTCTACCACCCACTTCCTGCTTACACTCCCTATTTGACCTTTATTTTATGAAGCAAAAATAAAAAACAGTAAATGTAGAACTTTACAAACTGTTACAACTTAAAATGTCAGCTATCTAGAATTGCTTCTACTACAGTATGTGATGATTGCAGAGTAGTCGGCGTTGAAGCCACAGTTCAGTGTAAATGATCAGTATTCATGACTCGTGTTTTCTTGGAGTTCCAGTGCTTGTATAAGGTGTTTCTACAAAGTCAACTCCTCTGTGTAACTAAGGGTCCGATTGTAATGCCATGTCTATGCTGTTTCTTTTCTCTTTGTATCTTTTTAACCACAGAGTCCTTTGGTAAGTGCTGCTGTTCCAAGGCCCACACCCTCACTCTCCACTTCTCTGTATACACTAATGTTGCTACTGTTGCTGCTGCTGCACCTTTACAAATGTTGAGGTGTTTTTAAAATGCATGGCATGCATTTTACTAACAGTCACACACAAATTTATAATGTGACACACACACACACACACACACACACACACACACACACAGGCACAGAGAGAGAAATACGCTCATCTCTGCAGGCTAAAGTACCATACATGTTACAGAATTACACACACACACACACAAACTCTCTCACATCTTTGTCACCCCTGAGGTAGACGACCTCACCCTCACCTGTGCACCTGCAGCTTCTCCACACCCAAAGAAATGCAATAATTTTCTCCCCACACTCGCCTGTTTACTTTTCCACTCCTTTCTCTTATTCAATTAGTCTGTCCCTCCCTTACTCACTCACTCACTCACTCACTTACTCACTCAGTCATTCACTCACTCACTGTCTTCTCTGCTGTATAAAGTTACCAGTCAATACTGCAGATGACTGTTAAGAAGACTGTTAAGAAAATCAATAGCTGCCAGGTTTCAGGCTTGTAGACTTTGACAGTGCTGTCTAACTGTAGTGCGGTGTTGTACCAAACTTGGCTACAGTCATGTAAAAATAGTCTGGCCACAATATAAACCATGGTACAATGAGCAGTGCAGTAAATCCACCCTTCGATGCTCCAACACTGTTGAACGTGCGTTCATTGATGACATTTTGTCATAAATGTTGTCATTTCCAGTTTCCTGCTTTTATCATAGGAATCAAACCTTGCAATATATCACTGTGTGTACATTATGAAGCGAGTGTGTGGTCAGCCAAAGCTTAGATGTTTGGCTGCGAGACAAAGTGAGACACCAAGGTGTTGATTCATAAATTAATATTTTGATAGTCATTAAAAATGAATACAGGCAATTTAAACTGCCTATTACTCTACTTTTTGTGTTGTGACGATATCACAGTGGCCTCAGTTTAAACTACCCTCTGATATATTATTGACCAAATGTTTTACTGAGAAAATCACAGGTACATCAAATGGAAATGAATATAAATGGTAGTTGTTTCACGTTCTCTATTACCTCGTAATTTCTAAATACCTTCAGTGTTTGAAATGTTAATGGTAAAAAACATTTTTGCAGCACCCACACCAAACCCATTTATTGCGGCCTCACTTTATTTCGTTAGTTGAGGCCACTGTTAGAGGGAGAATGGTGTGTGTGTGTCTTTCTCTCTTATGCACAGCTTTACTGCTAGTGGACTTTTTTTTTTTTACACAGGATGTTTTTATTTGTTGACAGTTCAGCTGATGTCAGACATTGTCAACTAAAATTAGAATTAGAGTTAGTTTCATTTTTACCACACACACCAATTAGTGACAGTGAATTTGACCTCTGCATTTAACCCACCACCAGTAGTGAACACACACAAGCCAGGAGCTGTGGGCAGCACTTATCTGCGCCTGGGGAACAATGGGGATTGGATGCCTTGCTCAGGGGCGCCCCTCTTTTCCTCTTGGCCTTGTCCATGTGCAAGTTAATCTCTAATATTTCAGATATAAAACAGCATAATTGAATCTTAGAGCTAATGTTTCAATGGCATTTCAGTGTTGGAGAGTGGATTTCTTTGATTTGTTTAATTGATTCCGCTGTTAGGATTACACCTTGTTCTTGGTCTATAAGAAGGACAAGAGCATGGTTTAGATTTAGGGCAGTTAACTCTACTCATTTACTCTAAGTCTACTTCTTAGAGAGCCAGCTGTGAACAATACCCCACTCCTACGACCACATCTGCCCCTTCTACAAGTCAATGAAGTCAAATCAATAACCCATCTCCTTTTAGCTCTGTCACTGTCTGCCACTCTGTCTCTCCAGAATCTAGTCTTTCTCTCCTCAGGCTTAATCTGTCTTCATTTATTCTGTCTTTTTCTTTGATGCCTCTTCTTCCTCTTACACTCTAAGGATCTATATTTTGAGTCCTTCTCTCTAATTTGACTCTTTTCTTTACCAAGTTACTCCCTCCCACATACACAAATCCTAGTCCCCCACCCCAGCCCCCTCAACCCCCTCCCTACCGTGCCCCTTTTCCTTCTGTGGTACTAACATTTTCTTCTTCTTCTCCTTCTCTAATCTCGTGCATTCATTGCCCACTCAGGTGGCACGCCCATACGAGGTAAGACCGCTGGGAGGATCAACGTCACACGGTGGCCCGATTCCTTTTCAACCCCAAGTTCCTGCTTGTCTCACAGATCTTGAAAAGCAGCTTTGTATGGGTTAATCAATATAGTCCAAAAGATTTAAGACTCTGCCATATCGATCATTCCATCCAGCTGCTTTAGATCTACAGTGGGCTGGGGACAAGAGGGGGAATTGGAATTGAGCAAGCAATTCATTATACTATGATTTTAATCACTTCCCCTCTTCTCGTCCTCCATCCTCTCTACATCCTTTCATTTTTCCATCCCAGCCTCAGCGATCACCTGATAGCACACACGTCCATTGCTTTCTTCTTTGCCATACTGTGATTTCTCTTCAGTGTTCATCAGTTTAACGTCATTTAGCTTTTTAACATAGTCTTTGTCTCCTATCTAAAGCATGGTGTGTTTTTACGTTTGTTTGTTTTGCTTAGTTTGAGGTCGGAAAGCGTACTATCACATTTAATTGCTTTTTTTTTTTTTAACGACCCGATTTACTTTTACTTCTTTTTTTTTCGTGCCTTTTTCTTCTTTTTTTGGGTCTTGACCCGAACTTGGCCCAGCCTTCTACCTTCTCTATATTTGCCCAATCAAACGTCCCAGTTTTGTTTTCCCTCCCAGCTGTTATTCGCTCAGCCTGAAAAGTCCAGATGGCAAAGACTCAGACAGACTTGCAGACACTAGTGGGCTTACACACACACACACACACACACACACACACACACATAAACTCATAGACCTGCACACACATATACATTTCTTCATGGTTTTTACCATTACTTTCTCTTTTCTCTCTCATTACCAATAAAACGCCCCAAACAACCACTTTTTTGATAAAGTTTTAATGGGCGCTTTTTTGCCTTACCACACCATCTTTAATGAATCAAAAACCTGGTTGACTTTTTTGACAGTTTTTCTATTTTCAGGGAGCGAGAAAGCACTGGTCCCTTCCCAAGGCTTTGCGTATGTCGTTCCTTTTTTTATCTGTTGGCCTTGATGGAGGTCGGTTGATATCTTTACCTCCTTATGGTTCTAAAATCACATCACACTCCTGATCCCACTGGTGGATCCAAAAGGGTTAGAGATGTCTTAGAATTGCCATGGCAATATATTTGTCAAATTATATCCTTGGAAACTCCCTAAAATAACTGCATCTCAATTTTCAGCAAAGAACAATTGTAAATAACATACTTGTGTCTGGATTTCTCCACATTTTGGCTGCTTGGTTTCTTTGTTTCTGCCTTGCATGAAGACTACATTCTCTGTTTTTGTAGGTTTTGTATCAGAACTTTTTTTTGTCTTCCCATTTCTAAATCAGGAAGCTGAGCCATGTTTTAGGCAGTACTGCTGAGGGTGGTAAAAACGTCTTAATGTGCCCCTATAGACCTGGATCCTTTTTTTAGCTTCCTTTGTTCCTCACACACAGTTCAGCTTATTTTTGCTGAAATCTCGGATACATTTGCCCTTTCTTCAGCTTTTACCATTTATATGTTGATGTACAGTATTTAAGGACTAAACCCAGTAATCTTTTTTTAAAATGTGGTTTTGTGTGATTGCTCTTTCTCCCTCTCTCGCTCCCTTCTTCTACTCCTCCTCTCTTACTTCCCTCCATCCATCCAGGTGCCCTCCAGATAGAGATGAGCGAGGAGTCAGACCAAGGGAAGTATGAGTGTGTTGCCACCAACAGCGATGGGACACGCTATTCCACCCCAGCTAACCTCTATGTCAGAGGTAAGAGGAGAATAAAAACCAGTCTAATTAGAGCACTTAGGTTTAAGGATCCCATTGTTAACGACGATATTCATACATTTATTAGATTCGTGATCGTAGCAGTGTGATACACTGCTATTAAACCGTCTGTGTTTTATAAGTATTTAGCTGTGGAGTCATCAAATAGGGTGGGTTTCCAGACGAGAGCTGAATGTTTAACTAGGGCAGTTAATCTCTCTGCTCTTCCTTCTTAGCCTTTAGACCTTTGCAAACTTCCAAACCATTGTCCGGATTTGTGTTTCTCCCCAAATCTGACGGACGTTTCAGTTCTTTGCAGTTCTTTCAGTTCCTTCACACACAAGCATACACACTCATACACAACAAATGTTTGAATGTAAGAGGCAATTTTATATTTATATTGATATTGTCTGTCCTCTGTTCAAAAAAAGGAAAAGGGAAAAAAAACTTTCATTAGGTTAACTTTTCTGCAACATCATTCCTAGTACAGTATAGTATATCTAGTATATCCTCTAGTTTTTGTTCATTTTATTGTTGGTCATGTGATTTTTGGTTCATGTCAATTTGTGAAGCACTTAACTTCGCTGTTTAAATACAGATAATATTCCTCTTATTATTATTATTATTATTATTATTATTATCATTATTATTACAAGACTGGATACATACACAGAAACACACATATGATGACAACAATGTCGTGCACTACACTATACATGTCGACATGTATATATAATGTGTACATTTAATGTGCAGTGTATACACAGGAACCACAAACAGGACAGAGCCAGTGATGTGTGTCTAACAGTGTTTGCAGGGGCAGTAAAATCTTGCGGCGCTGCTCAGTGAGTGTTTGACAGGCGAGCTATGGAGGCAGCTGGCACTAGAAGCCTCTCACCAACAAACTTGGCCATTTTACGGCCTGTTTTTTTTTTTCTTCTTTTCTTTCTTTCTCGCTCTCAGCTCCTCACTCTGACTTTGTCTTTCTTGGCACCCTTTTTCTTTGTCGCTTCCTATGTCTATTGTCACCTTGCCATGCACCTTTGTTAAACTTGTTTTCTCTCCCTGTCTCTTCTGTCTCTTCTCTGATCTTTTCCATTTTCCCTCCTCCTCCTCCATCTTCTCCAACCGTGCTCTGTCCTACCTCCCTCTGCAGAGCTGCGAGAAGGTTGGTATTGTAAAGACTGTGTGGCTCTTTTGAGTCTGTTAAACTGCCGTTTGTGTTTGTGTTTAGTTGGGTTTTTTTTTTTACGTGTGGTGACAAAGGCTTGAACCTGCCTGTACAGTGTATTCCTTGAAGATATGCTGTACCCCATGTTCTTCTTCATACTTTTCCCCTGCGAGTGCATGTGTGTGTTTCCTGTGAGTTTTGTTGTGAGCATCTTTTGTGTTTCAGTTCATAAAATATTTAATGGAGCACACCTAAAAACACCATGAATAAAACATTTTGGTATCACATGCTCCCAAGTGGTGATGTATCAGAGTGTTTGAATGCTCACAGTCTTCTTTGAATGCCATAAACTTTCATTTCAGAGCTCAACAAAAATAATCATCCCACTGCATATAGACTCTGATTGTTATGCATGGTACTGCACTGTACTCAACAACATTGTCATGAATTTCTAATCCTCTTCTCTCCTCCTCTGCCTCCCTGCTTTCATTGCTTTCTGGTCCAGTGCGCCGTGTCCCCCCTCGCTTCTCCATCCCCCCAGCAGACAGCGAGATTATGCCCGGGGGAAGCGTCAACATCACATGCGTGGCAGTTGGCTCACCCATGCCTTACGTGAAGTGGATGCTGGGGGCAGAAGACCTCACGCCTGAGGATGACATGCCCATCGGCCGCAATGTCCTGGAGCTGACGGACATACGCCAGTCTAACAATTACACGTGTGTTGCCATGTCAACACTTGGCGTGATTGAGGCGGTGGCACAGATTATTGTGAAAGGTGGGTTCACCGGCGTATGGAAAAAAGTATCAGTACACTGAAATATCACAATATTTCATGACATGATAGGTATAATTTAAAACTCTAACTATTTTAGTGATACTGGTATAGGGTGAATATTCTTGACAGTGGCTTATTTCTCTCCTATTTATCTCCAATTGCTAGTTGGCCGGCTTTTGGCCATTTGACTCGGTATCAAGTCCACTGGTGTTCTCGGTGAAGACAATCAGGATGTAAGAAAATACATCCTGATTGTAATACAAAAAGAACTCAGGAAACATTAACCTACTTCTCATATGAATTAAACATTTTCCTGAGTGGTTAATGGTCTCAATGGCCAGTTTTGGGTTTGTAAATTATGTTTCTGTTTAAAGGGAAATAGATGATGACGCACAGAACATATAAGTGTGATTGACAGCTGATGTCATCCAATAGTTGCCTGGTTGCTGGCAGAACTTTGTTTGTCATCACATTGCAAATCTACAGGAGTTTTGATTGTTATGGGTGATGTCACGACTGGTCACCATAAAGAAAACTGTATATTATTTATGCAAAAAACATTTTGGTAACACTTTATATCAGGGAACACATATTCACCATTAACTAGGTGCTTACTAACATGCATATAAGTAGCCTAGCCTATACTAGCCTTTTATTAGTAATTATTAAGCACGTACTAACATCTTATTCTAAATAACATATCTATTTTGTGTTGTTGTTCAAATAAACTATTGTGTGGGCAGTGGTGTAGTGTGGTCTACTGTAGTGACTATAAACCTGTATGTAGACACAATAAAAACAGATTGCGCTTCGCTGGTTAGATAATCAACATGGTGGGAGATAAAGTTAATATTGTGCCGTGCCTGGGTTTCCCATAGAGAAGAAGGGTGCTAGCAAGCAATGTTATTTACTGAAATTGCAATCCGAGACGCTCTTAGAAGACATAAACAAGAACATCGTAAAAAATGATGAGCGCTGCTCTGCAGTCACAGACATTGAGTATAACATTCCCTGCTGTGGCAAAAAAGAATGTGTGCAATACACATAAGCCCAGGCTGTTACTGTAATAATTGTTTTCTTGTCGGAAACTTTCTATTAACAGTGGGAGTAATGTTAGCGTCAGGCTCCCATCTTGAAATCTGGGTCATGCTGTTTAAAGCACCCAAAAAGTGTTGCTTGCTTCCATTACCTTTGTAACCTTTGTTGTATATTATGACTATATGATGCATTAGCACGCTGTGCTACTAAACCAGTCCGAGCCTGTCAATCCCAGCCCACTCTACCTCGTCACATAAAACCCACTCAAAGCGGCATGGGTTGCCAGTCGTTTACTGTCTACTGCTTTATCCTCCACATGAGGGTCATCACGGGGAGCTGGAGCCAATCCCAGCTGACATAGGGCGAAAAGCGCGGAACACCCCGGACAGGTCGCCAGTCCATCACGGGGCAAACACACTGAGACGAACAACCACTCACTGTCACAATCACACCTATACTCAATATGAGTGTCCACTCAACCTCTGCATGTTTTTGGACGGTGGGAGGGAAACCGAAGTACCCAGAGGAAACCCATGTGCACATGGGGAAAAGATGCACAGTCTTCACAGATAGGCCCTCGGTCAGACCGGTATGCGAAACGGCACAGGATGAATTTTATTTGGCCACGCCTGTTAAATATTAAATTCAGGTGTTTCAATCAGGCTTTACACCACACGCTTCAGCATACCAAGACATTTTAGCTATGCTTCCAAGTTTGTGGCACCAGTTTGAGGAAGGCCCTTTTCTATTCCGACACGACTGTGCCTCAGTGCACAAAGCAAGGACTATGAAGACATGGTTTGACGGGTTTGAGTATGGTGTGAAAGGCCTTGACTGGCCCGCACAGAGCCCTGACCTCAACCCCATCGAGCACCTTTGGGATGAACTCTCGTCCAACATCAGTGTCTTCCAAGAATTATTGAATCCATTATAGCTGGGGCAACACCATGTGAAAGTGCTGTATATGCGTTTTAATACATCAATACGGTCGCTGGTGGTGTAATAATCCGGCGTTCAAATACTTTAGTCTATATAGTGTAGTTTTCTCATGAAAATGGCCAATATCCCCACCACTTATTTGCTAAAACAAATTGCTTGAGTGTTGATCCGTATCAATGCACATTTTAAGTGGTTACATGGAAATCCTTGCCCTTTTGTAGTGCACATGTGAAGGGGAAGTAGACAAGAGAGGAAGTGGTAGTTTGACCTTACCTCAAGTGAGCCATAACTTTATTCAAAAGAGCAAAGTGTTTTTTTAGGACACAATAATGCAGTGTTGTCGGTCTGTAAATAGGCCCTTGATGTATATTTAAGTTGTTTCCCCTCACGAAAGAAATAAAAGCAAGATGAGTGAGTAAAGTAATTCTCTTTCATGACAGCTCCAATTACACATGCACACTGAAGACATGAATAATCAAAGTGAATATTAAATTAAGTAAATAATAAATACTCTGAAGATTAAAAAAAAGAGAGAAATTCAGTTTGTTGCAATATATCAAAACTTTTTTTGAATTAATCTTGGAAGGGAAGGAAGTATTTTGTTGTTATACAGTATGTTTTGAGAAATGTTAATATTTAATTCAAATAGTCTTCTGTCCGTAGGTTTTGTATTTCACTCAGGCTGTCATCATTCTCTGATTGCTGTATTCTTTGATTGTGATCCAGTTAGATCTTATCACTGTGTCTGTATTTAGTTTGTCAGTATACATGGTTTTCAATTTTGATTAAATATAAAGTTCCTCAAAAACCGTCTTTGAAGTGAAACTTAATGAGTTTTTGAACTGACAGGGTTTGTTTTGTTCAGCGATCAAACTGATTTATCTCATTACTGTTTTTCAAGACTTTTTAACTCGTCTCTCTGATGCTTTCTTTTTTCAGCTCTGCCAAAGGCTCCTGGCATCCCCGTGGTAACAGAGAGAACTGCAACAAGCATCACCCTCACCTGGGATTCTGGCAACCCAGAGCCTGTCTCCTATTATATCATACAGGTGTGTGACAGACACACAAGCGCATACAATTTTTGCTCTTTTTTCATGCACAACCTTTCACACGGCCTTACTCATCTGAGACACAATTGGAGCTAAGGCTTTGCTATATTTTTATAGGAACATAAACTGTTATTAACAGCTTATATGTATATGTATATATATATATATATACATATGTATACGTATATATACGTATGTATGTATATATGTGTATACATATGTGTATATATATTTATATGTACATGTATATGTAATTCTGGTAACTTTGTACTGAAATAAAGAATGATACACAAGTGACTTCATTCACAAAAACCAAAACCTCTTCCCTAAATTTGACTCTTATCTCACAAGTAGTTTAGTTTATTGACTTCTCCTTCTCTTGCCAGCACCGTGCCAAAGGCTCGGAGGATCCCTATAAAGAGATTGACGGCATCGCTACGACGCGCTACAGTGTGGGCGGCCTCAGTCCTTACTCCCACTATGACTTTCGTGTTGCAGCCGTGAACACCATCGGGCAAGGCCCCTCCAGCGATGCGGTGGAGGCTCGCACAGCCGAGCAGGCTCCCTCCTCGCCTCCTCGACAGGTTAGGATGAAGGCATTAGCCCCTTTCAGACCTGGTATTCACATCCGTCCTTAGTGATACATGTGTCTAATGTCAATATGTTTGTGTGTGTGTGTGGGTGTGTCTGTGTTTGTGTATGCATGCACATACTGTATGTGTGAAGTGACAGAGCGAGAAAGAATAAAGAGACAGCAGAAACTGAGTTAATCAAAGTACTACTCGTGCTGCTGCAGCATGAAATACGGTTTGAAAGGAACACTTCAAACGTAGAAAAGATAATAATAAATAACAAAATAAGAAAAGCACGACATCGATAGAAATCACATTTCATACAGTGCACCACTGCCCACCCCCTAATAATATCTTATCCTGTTTATTCTTCAGGTCAGAGGTCGTATGCTGAGCACAACAACAGCAATCATCCACTGGGATGAACCTGAGGAACCTAATGGACAGGTGGTGGGTTACAGAGTGTACTACACCTCCGACAACATGCTGCCAGTCAACCAGGTGTGTACCTCGCACTAGACAATGTCAAATGGTTTCAGTTTTTCTTCTGCCACTGCTTCTGAGTGTGTTGAACACTGTGCACCTGTATGTCGACTGCTGCGGTCATGCGTCGTAATGTGTTTGTGTTGTGCAGTGGGAGAAGCTGATGGTGCGCAGTGCCAACTACATCACCATTCAGGGTTTGACCCCTAACAAGACTTATTACATCAGAGTGTTGGCCTTTACCTCAGTAGGAGACGGACCGCTCTCCCAGGACCTGCAGATCATAGCCAAGACTGGAGGTAAGAGACAGGAGCATCAAGTGTTAGATCATGCAGGACATGATAGTCATATCAGCTCCACCTCAGCCTCCATCTTTCTGGATCAGAGTAGAACAGCCTCAAATGTTTCAAATGTTATTCAATGTCTTGCTTAGGCTCAGTCTTGTATGGGCTAAGAGTTAGCGCTCCCTGTTCAGGGAGCATCTAATCAGCAATGCTGAGTCTAAGTGCATTTCCACATGTTGCAATAAATTGATTTAATAATGACGAGAGTGTTCCTGACTGAATCTGTCTTTCTGTCACTCTAGTTCCATCACAACCTTTACAATTTAAGGGCGAGGCCAAGTCTGAGACCAGTATCCTGCTGTCCTGGGTAGCCCCACCCCAAGTGGGTCCTGACAACCAGATCACTGGATATGAACTGGTCTACCGACGTGCTGACGAAACAGAGGAGGTAAGAATGAAGAGCGGTAGCTGAGAGGGCGTTTGTTTGGCGGAAGAGAAGGATGAATGCATGACTGGATGGATCGTCGCAGCCATTTTTATTTTGATTGTCATGTCCCGCTGTCCTCTTGTCTTCACATCCCCTCAGAGGAAAATAAGCTTTGAGCCTACAACCTCCTACCTGTTGAAGAACTTGAAGCCTTTCTCCACCTACACCTTCCAGCTGGCTGCCAAGAGCAAGCATGGAATCGGGGCGTATACCAATGAAGTGTTCATCGACACACCACAGACGCGTAGGTCTAACTGCATACACTGATGCCGGGTTTGTTTGTGTGTGCGTGTGCATGTGTGTTTTTTTTTTGTGACAATGCAAAAATAACAATTGAAACAAAGCCAGTCGGTGTACATATACTGAGTGTGAATATGCACTAGTAACACAAACGTTTTTGCATTGTCACAAGGAGGACGTAATGAATCTATACGTTAACTGACCTCAGATGTGATATATCTCAACTAATATAACCCCAGATAAATGACACCAGATAGGATTACACAGCAACTTATGCTATGACTGATAGTGATGCGTCTTTTGTTGGTGTGTCAGAGAATCAGTAAAAAAAACAAGGTAAGAAGTCAGTGGTTTGTAGATAGAGATGATGAGAACTCCCATCACGGATGAAGCCCTGAGGCTTGGGCAGGTTGTGAGGACAAGTAAGTTATGGGAAGGTATGTTTGTGTGTCAAAGGTATAGTCAGTGTTGTGTAATGCATCTCTTTTAAGCCATTCATCCATATTCATTGCTCAAGCATTTCTACCAAAAAAAAAGGGGTGAAACCGATCATTCCGTATCTTTGTTCAGCCACCTTGCTTTCTAGTAGCAGGCTCATTTTTTTTCGTATGACCTTCAGTTCTCCAGTGTTTTGTTTTCATTTTATGTTTCTTTGTCTTCTGTTCTCTGTCTCTTGTCTACTCAATTTCATCCCCATTTTTCCACGGCAAACCTCACTCCCTCACTCCTCCACCCACCAATAACAACTTGCACACACAACCAAATAACATTTACCCAAACAATCCCTACTGTGCTTCCTCAAAACTGGCCGACCAGTTCCTTCAGCACCTCCCCAGGACATCACATGCACGAGTCCGACTTCTACCAGCGTCCTGGTAAGTTGGGCTCCACCTCCTCTGGAGTTTCAGAACGGCATCATTACAGGATACTCCATCCAGTACTCCACTACAGAGGGCAACAAAACAACTAGAAGAGTTGACGGAATCCCTCTGGAGAGTTCCCCCTATCTCCTGGAAAACCTGGAAAAATGGACTGAGTATGGCATAACGATACGAGCGCAGACCGAAGCGGGCGATGGACCGGAAAGTTTACAGCTGCTTATCCGCACAGAGGAGGATGGTATGTTCCAAAACAAATCCCCATACCTGTCTTAGGATGGTCCGCCCCACTAACAGCGGTTACCCACTAACATAGCCCCAATGAGCACAAAGCAAACCGAAACTAACAGTGAGTTGCCTCTGCTGGCCAGTTAATCATTCCTTGCAGTCTAAATGGATGGTGCACTTAAGAGCGTTTGTCAGACCCTCCTGTACGGAAAACCTCCTCTTTGTTCCTTCATAACCAGCAGAAACCTCTAACATCTGGGAAATCCTCCTCACCGCTGCTTTCTCTTACAACTCCTTTTTCCCTCCAGCAGCAATTTTTATCCCCCATTTTTAATCAGCCTGTTTTTTCCTAACTTTCCCTTCTCTAATCCCCTCTTTTTTGGGGAAAAGGATGATTGGGATTTCCCTGGCATGACGTAACAATGTTTCCCACTAACAATACCGTAACAATACTTTGGCCTTCCTTCATTCAGGCTTTTCCTAGTGATTGCTTTCCCTTCTATTTACAACTATTTGTCTTTTAGTTCACTTTTAATGGAAGTGTTTCAGTGTGCCGACAGCAGTTTGTAATATTTTCACAGATTTTTCTTGATAGACATGAATACTCCAAACTCTCCACTGAGAATTTTCTCCTTTTTTTCCAGAGAGTGCTTATGTCTGGGTTAGTCAGATAGCAAGCAGTGGCTGGAGTGTTTTCATTCAGAATTCTTATGTTTTTTTGTCGTTTGTCTTTGACTGCCTGCCACTGCTAATCTGCCCCTGGCAACAATCCTTTTCTGTCTGCCATTCTTATCTTTCTCTACATTTGCCTCTTATTCTCCACTGCTTTTTCCTCCCATGTTTTTCCTCAAGCAATTTTTTTTTTCTTCCACTATTTTGACTTTTTTCCAAGACATCAAAACTGTTTTAAACTGACTTTTTGAAGGGGTATATTTAGATTTTTTTTTTTTATCTGCCCCAAAACCGATCTGTTTTTTAGAATCAAGGACTTTTACATGAACAGTTTGAGTGTCCGTCATCTGTGATCCTTGACCTCTATCCCAAAATGCATTTTTAGTTCCAAGTGGTCCTCCACGAGGAGTTGAGGCAGAGACTGTGAACGCCTCGGCCATTAGGGTGAAATGGCGAGCACCAGCGCCTGAACGGCAGCATGGTCAGATCAGAGGCTACCAAGTCCACTATGTGAAGATGAACTACGGTGAGCCGCAGGGGCAGCCCTTCATCAAGGACATCCTCATGGAAGACTCACAGGTAACACGAACATTTACTACACATTTGATGCGTGCACCATTTCATTTATTGAACTGTGATGTTTATTGTGAATTCTCAATCACCACTAACACATAGGCTCACACTTATCTCTATTTATTTATACATACATTATGGTTTAGTGTTTTTAGATGTTATCCCACATACTAACAACTGCGTCTTTCTATTATTTTTCCTCTTTTCTCGATGTTATGCCATCGTTCAGTGGGAATATGATGACTCAACTGAATACGTGAGTAAACCTTTCATTTATTAGTAATAATAATGATAAAGCACACAGAGTCGATGAGTCATACGTATGAGACTGAAGCTTTAAAATCACCTAGGACCAGAACGAGGGCTTAACCCAGAAAGTGGATGGAAATCCTTTTTTTTTTAAATTTATTTATTTATTTCTGTATCGTGCTCATGTTCTTTGCGATTTTTAATAAAGCAGCACTGGAAAACACAATAAAACTAACAATAAGAATAATCTGGGGATATTGCCAAAATGTTGTATTTATTCATTCTCTCCTTAGGCAAAGAAATTACAGAATTTAATTTCTAGTGTTAAGATTGAGACTGTTGTGAATTAGTGTTGAGTGTCTGTGTAGGTAAATGAGATTTTGTGCTGAGAAATGGCCCCTATTTTGAGCCCTTGTGAGATAATTTCATGGTTATTTTTAAATTCTGAGATTTGTTGAGCTGGTCACAAACCAGCTACAATCCCCAGTACATTTTTCCCACAAGAGCTGCAGCAGCTAATTGCACAATAAAGGAAAGAAAATATCTAAGAAAAGACCTTAACTGTCTGTACTGTCTGATCATTATAGTGACAAAAAAAAGCCACTTAATTGCACCTTTTTGTCACCAAGGGTGCACCTTTTTGACTCGGGTTTAACCTAGAAATGTTGCTATTAGATCAAAGTCTGCCTGCTTTGGCCTGAGGCCACACATGAAGTAGCTGCTTTTGACAACTGACGTTGCTTTTTGTTGTCCTGCAGGAGGCGGTTCTTGGAGACCTGAGGGCAGACACTGCCTTCTCTGTATCAGTCGGGGCTTATACCGCCAAAGGCGATGGTGCTCGCAGCAAACCTGTTACAGTCTGCACCGCCCTGCCACGTAAGAGAATCTAAACAAACTCTCATCACAGACATAATGCTACGAAATACATGCACAACACACACACACACACCCGCTAATGAATTTAAACTATTGCATCGCTAATTATCATCACAGTCCATTAAGTTGAACTGTTTTTTTTTTCCTCACTCTGTCACACCTTCCTCTGCCAGTAAAAAAGCAATTTGGTGCCATATTTTTTTGCAGTTTTGCTCGAGGTTGTGAATAATGTATTTTGCAATTATCCTCTAATTACCTCATCATTATCTCTGTTATTTCCCCATGTTGCCCTCTCTAGTGCCCGACAAGCCCAAACTGATGGTGAGTGCCACTGCTACAGGTACTGCTCTGCTGCAGTGGTATCCGCCGTTAAACCCACCGACCCCACTGCTCGGGTACCGCCTCACCTTTGGCCGCAGCGATGTCCTTCCCTTTACGGTGGTGGAGTTTCCCTCCAAGGAGAACCGCTATTCCGCCCATGACATCCACAAGGGAGCAAACTATGTGTTCAAGCTTTCAGCCCGTAACAAAATGGGGTACGGGGAGGAGGCGGTAATGGAGGTGACTACACCAGAGGACAACCCAAGTGGATACCCAGAAAACATATACTCTGAAGAGTCTTCTGCCACTTTCCTCCAACTGGCATGGAAAGCAGTGCCACTAATTGAGCAAAATGGGAGAATTACTAAGTACTCTGTGCTGTATAAGGATATAAACAGCCGTGGGAACGCCTCAGAAGTAGCGGTGCCCGCTCCAGAATCGAGTGTGTTGTTGGAGGGTCTGAGTGCCGATACTGTGTATGATGTCAGGGTGTGCGCGTTCACAGTTGTCGGCCCTGGGCCGTACAGCCCCAGTGTCCAGTTTAGGACGCAGCGTCTAGACCAAGGTAGGACACACACGCAGGTTCAACAGCCCATCTTCATTGCTCAGGATGCAAGACACGCTTAACACACCTAACAGCACAGCTGTGCACATAATGTCCCACATGCACAGTCCGACACACAACATCTTAAGTGTCCTTTTTCATTGTCTTGTCACTGTAGTCATAATCCCAGCATCATTTTCCTAAATCAAGGTAAGAGTCTTTGGGTTTGGGGCAAGTACCCTTGTTAAGTCCCACTGTCTCTGTGTTGAAAAGAGAAAATAGGTAGCTTGAGACATGTATGATACACAGGTAAGGCCAGGTTTGATTCAGCAGAGAGACTGAATAAGATCATAGAATACTTTTCATGTTTTCTTTTGTTTTCTTCTTCCTTTTTTGTATCTTAGTTTTTGCAACCAACTTCAGAGTCAAAGCAGCCATGAAGAACTCTGTCCTACTGTCCTGGGAGATCCGAGACAAGAATCCTGCCCAACCATTTACTGTAAGTAAAGATTTCCACATTTTCACATGTTTTTAGGTGTTGTTCAATTAAAAAAAACATATTGCAAATGCAGCCATGGCTCAACAAAACATGCTAAAGAGCTCAGTCAAAGGCTACAATAGTTCACATGCTGATTTTAGCATAAAAGATTGTGTATAATGTCCATTCTGCTCAACTGCATTTTGTTTGATAACTGAAACGCCACCTGCGAGGAGATTAATGGATTAAATGCTATTCAAACTGAATATAACTAAGATTAATGAAAACTAAATGTGTTAATAACATGTTAATATAAATAACTTTCGCTCATGTGACCCAACTTGTGTTCAGATCCTGTATGGAAAAGGCCAGTCTGTGGAAGTGGATGGCAAGCAGACTCAGAAGCTGATCACGGGCTTGGAGCCAGACACTCAGTACTCCTTTCTGCTCACTAACCGGGCCAACAGCGCCGGGGGCCTCCAGCACCGCGTCACAGCCACTACAGCCCCAGACATCCTGAAGACCAAACCCACCGTGGTGGGAAAAACCAACGCAGACGGCATGGTGACTGTGCAGCTACCAACTGTGCAGACCACAGCCAAAGTCAGGTAGAGATTACGAGACAGGCTGATGTTAGCTAGTGAACGATACTGGTTTGATTTGATGAATATGTGTCGGAGTGTCTTGTATTAACAGCAGAATTTGAAATTGTTCATATTGAAATTGTTTTTTTTTCTTAATTGGATTATCAGGAATGATGTGAGTTGGCAGCAGAGATGATAATCCTTCTGATTCTTATAACTCCAAATACTTCCAGTGAAAGCAGGTCGTTTTTGTTCATCCTTAAAGTCACAGCCAGAATCACTGCACGTTCAACTCATAGACACTTCTTTGTGTGCCTCAGAAATGTTTGGAGGTGGTTGCAATCTCACTCACAAACACTGCAGCAAACACTTTAAACTTTATTAGCTATGGGATCCAGTTATTTTTCCACTCTGAATCCAAAGATGCCAGTTATATTTTATTTTGTATAGCCATATATATTTCAACATGGAGCAATTCCATGTGAATTGTCGTCTTAGGACACATCGTGGATTGTGGTATTTGTGCCCTGACTGCTGCTGAAAAGGCTCTAGACCACTGATTTTAATGTGTGTGTTTCAGACATGTTCCAAAAACAACCACACCGTTTGACATATGAGGAGATTGATATCTTTTTGACGTTTGCATGACAAATACAAGCAAAGCAGCCAACTTGAAACAGCTGCTAGCCTGGCTCTGTGTGAAGGGAGCAAGAAGCGCCGGCCTAACCGGCATCTTTAACTAACTAATTAAACAAGTGAATTAAAATGACTGAATGAGACATGAAATACTAATTGGTGAGCAGAGATGGGAGTAATTCCTCTTTGTTCTCAGTCATTAAAGATAAGCTAAGAGACTGGGCTGTATCTTTTCACAATCACTGACAAGACTTGGGATTAGTGCCCCCCCACACACACACACCATTCATATAAACTCCCCTATCTGGTATACTGTAGGGTAACTGGATATGAACCATCAACACTCTACCTGCTCTTCGTCCTGATCCACAATTGCAAATAACTAAGATGAAGTTAAAGAACTGATGCACTGAAGAAAAGTTTGATGTCCTTGAGTCTGAACTCTGTGCACGCTTGCTATGTTTCAGGGGTTACTATGTGGTGGTGGTGCCGCTGAAGAAGCTCCGAGGGAAGTTCCTGAACCCCTGGGAGGAGCCTGATCAGATGAACCTGGATGAGGTAAAACGTGTAGTAGATTAACGCCAATAGAGTCAACAATAATAGGGGTTTTATATGGTAATGCTGAAATTGAATCAGTCGGTGTTTATTTATATAGCACGTTACAATATCTGCAAGGTACTCAAAGAGCATCACATAAAAAGAAAGAATAAGACACCCTAACTCACTAAGTTAGCAGGAATAAAATACACAATACAGCAGTAAGGAAAACCAATAAAATAAGAAACAATACAAATCTACAATTAAGAACAGAGGGAAAGTAAAATATGAATATACTGTATATAATTTATATATAATATAACAACTCGTGCTTACATTCTCACCTATGGACAATTTATAAACTCCACTTAACCTGAATGTCTTTATAGTGTAGGAGGAAGTCAGTGAAAACCCACACATAGACACTGAGAGCATGCAGAGACCCCCGTTCTATTCTTTCAATACTTTTCATTTATATCCATTTTTCAGCTTCTGAAAGAGATCAACACGACGAGTGTCAGTCGTGCCCTTCGCATCCGCAGGCAGGCTGGCCAGTCAGATCCCAGGGCTTATGTCAGTGCTCACTTTAAAACGCTCCCCCTGGAGTTTACGCTCGGTGATGGACAAAACCACGGAGGCTTCCGCAACCGTGCGCTGCAGAACGGACAGGAGTACGTTTTCTTTGTGCTTGGGCTGCTCGACCTCTCTGAGAATGTGAGTGAAAGTAGAAACACACGCACGGAGTTGATCGATCGACAAACGCTTTGTTATCATTGGAGAATGAAACCGTGTTTTCTTGCAGACCATGTACGCCACTAGCCCTTATTCTGACCCCGTTACCTCACTGGATGTGGATCCAAAGCCAATCGTGGATGAAGAGGAAGGACTGCTGTGGGTGGTCGGGCCTGTGCTGGCGGTCGTCTTTATCGTCTGCATTGTCATTGCCATTCTGCTGTTCAAGAGGTAAGGACAAAGAGACGCTCAAACTCTGATACGAGCCCCCGTTGCCCTCATTCAACTTGAAAACCCCTGCTCCTGGTGGGAAGTATTATTTATTTTATGGACTCTGTATATTTGCCAACCTGTCTTCCAACTGAAACGTACATATAGGTCGTTTTTTCAACCCCTGAAAACGTACATATAGGTCGTTCTCTGAAAACGTGACTGTGGGTCGTTTTTTTCAAACCCCTGAATGCGACGTAAAGGTAGTATTTGCCAACTCGAATATGCACAGATGTTACTGAGGGTAGGGTTAGGGCAAAAAAGACAGGGTTAGGTAGTAAAAATAAAAAAAAAATACTACAAAGGTGGTATAGTAAGGGACCGAACCATAGTCGACCGCGCTCCGGCGCAGCGCTCTCGCTACTGAGCCGACTGCCGGTGCCGACTGCCGGTGCCGACAGCGGCGAAGCCACTAGATACAGCGTCTAAGGCGGAAGTGGTTGCTGTTATATATATAACCGCTAGGGGCGCATGTTTTGAAAACGTAAATATAGGTCGTAATTCCTGCATACGACCTATATGTATGTTTTATTGGAGGACAGTCTCATATTTGCAGTTAAAAGCTAAAATTGTTCCTCTAGAACAGAAGCAGGCTGTGGCTGAGCAAAACCAGGCTTGTGTTGTGTTTCCATTATTTATGCAACGTACCTATTACATTAAAGTATATTTATTGCTCCTCTGCCCTGAGACAACGGGACAATTAATATCCCAATCTGTTACTAATCATTGCTGCAATTTAGGGGGATTTCTGTGTAATCTGTTTTTAAAATGGACGTACAGGGAGCCAAGTTAGCGAACAGAGCAGTTAGGGTAAGATAACATTTTTCGCCCATCAGCATTCTTCACGATAATTTCTGGTCATTATGATAATGAGCGTGGGTAATGCACATGAATAATTGCTGGGCCCGAAGTGGCATTGCAGAACTGTTAACCTTGATGGTAATAATCTTGAATTCATAAGCCCTCGTGTGACCTGTGGTGGTCGTCAGCCATTAATGTCTCACTTGTAGCAGAAATGTGCTTTGCGATACGCTGCCAGGATGTAATCATGTAGTAGGTGTCACAGTGCGGGGGGGACGCTGGGTCATAACATGTAGGTGGGGGTTTCGTGAAATCAGTGGATGCAGTTGTTTTTTGTTTTTAAGTCGAACATAAGTAATCCGTTCATTTCTTTTGCTTGTTTTGTTTCAATGATCGCGACAGAATGATGGGTTCAGTGTTGTTCTAGTAGATGATGTCTTTTTGAGTGGACACTAATGCGATTTATCTTTTTCTGTTCTTTGTTACCTGCTGTTTTTCCCTCTTTTGGATCCAGCAAACCTGACAGGTAAATAAACACGACTCATTAAAATTCCCTCCGCCCCGAAAGGGGGAATTTGTCTTGAAAAGCCTTTGCAAACAATACTTCAGACAATAAATCCCAATAGAGTCAGAATTACCCTAATGTTTCTTTAACGACTGCAGAGTGACCCAGTGGATAAAGTTGTGGACTTACAAGCACATTGTCAACCGTCAGAGTAATAAATTAATGAACACTGCGCTGCGTTTTTCATGTCACTCGAGATGAGACCAAAAACAAAACAGCACACGTCCGACACCGTCTCAGGCGAGAAAGGTGGTAATCAACTGCTCAAAAGCTAAACCAGCAGACAGCCAGAATCACAGCTAGTCCTGTAAATGTCTCTGAAGTTGTAATACTCGCATCACAATTCTTCAATATTGCGATTGCGCTTAAACACTTAGTGAGTCATTTCTGATGTGAGGCGTCTCTCTAGCAAAACAGTAACAGAAGACGTAGTTTTATGACAGTGAGTCGTCGAGCACTGTGTAATACAGAGGAGTCTTGAAAGAGATTATGTACACTATCTAGGGGAGTTGAGTGTCCTAAAGTTCCGTAAAGGCTCCATGGTCATTTCACACTTCAGGCAAAGTTGATGACGTCATTAAAAATTGCCTACTGTAAATATAGATTTAAAAAATATTGGCAATGTTCTGGCTAATGTAAGTACACTACACAACAAAACATAGAATAATAGTCGTTTTTATTATTATTTTAATGGCGAAATGTCACATAGTTTATCTTTAAGTATACAAATGACATGTATTCCTATAGACGTATAGACGGGGAAAACCAATTATTTTGAGCTGCATCTAAATGATGTTTTTATGTGTTATTCCAGAAAAAGAGCTGAGGCTGAAGGCAGAAAGGGCAGTTTTCCCTGCAGCAAAGCCATGTCATCTCACCATCCCACGGATCCCGTGGAGCTACGCCGCATTAACTTCCAGACTCCAGGTAGCACGAGCTCTCGCATCCGGTACATTTGTACATATATATAAATAAATAATGTATATGTACACACAAACGCGATGTCAAGTGGACGTGTGAAGGATTTGGTTGTATTTCAATGAACAGGATTAAACCCAGTGTTGTTTCCCTTTTCAGCCTACCGTGTATCAGTGTACCGCGGTTATCGCCGTTTGTCAAGTTAGTCAGTCTTAGTCCACCGTAGATGTTCTTTTCCTCATCTTTCTTTCTTTCTTTCTTTCTTTTTTTCTTTCTTTCTTGTCCATTTCCATGCCAACTAACTATCCATCCCAAATAGGAAGAAGCTGCTTAAATTGACAACATTTCATCAAAATGCCTCTGGAATACTTGCTAATGCTTTTTTTTATTTTTTATTAACCACCTGTGTCTTTTTTCTTCACCAGCAGTATGCATATACTCAAGGGACATGTACCTCAGTAACTTTCAGCACAAGCATATTGTTATTTTCTGGTCACTTAACAAACAAAAAAAAGAGAGAAATGATCATCTAACACTTCCATTTGCTTCCTTTGCTGATCATAGACTGAGCTCTAAACAACACCTCCTCCGTCAGTCCCAGCTCCTAACATTTTCTTCCCAAAGAGTTCAAATGTGCACATATCAAAATGGCTTTTTTTTTTTCTGTGCTCGACAGGCATGGCAAGTCACCCGCCCATCCCCATCTCTGAGATGGCAGATCACATTGAGCGCCTCAAGGCAAATGACAATCTCAAGTTCTCTCAAGAGTACGAGGTAGGAATGCTGATTCTACGTCCCTGAAAATATTTATCTTCGGGGAACTGCATCTGGATTTGATGCAGTCGCACGCAGATTTATCTTTGACTCATCGTTTTTTTTTTTGTTTTTTTTTGTTCAGCTTCGATTTCAATAGCATGTCTTCAACAGTTATGTTGCACGTTGATTTGTCTTGGTAGAATGATACAAGATAAAGCACATTTCATCTCGATGCTGTCGCGGTGTTATCTCTATAAATGTAAAAGTGAAATTGAAATTGCAAGCAGCAAGAGGTTGCTTACAGCCAGATGATTATCAAGTGCACATTACTGTCCTCTGGTGAAGTGAGAAGAAATCAGAAAATAGAGAAGCAGCAGAGAGCTGACTCTCTGAGAGATACAGGAAGCAAGTTCACCCCGTCAAAAGAGGACTTGATTAGTTTTCTTCTTCTTCTTCTTCTTGCAGAAAGCTCGACATGAAGATAACGAAATGCCACCAAACAAAAACATTAATCGAAGTATTTCACCATATTTCCCTGGCTGTGTTGCAAATAACCCAAGCATTACAATGAACTCCGTGGAGATTTATTAAACGGGTAAAAATGTTGTCTTTTCCTTGGGGGAAAAAAAACTGAAGCCCTCTGGGTGAAGCGGGCGACATAGAGCTTTAATTGGCTACCAGAAGAGAGAGACAGATTGCGTGTGACAGAGACGCTTAGAGTGGAGGACGACGAGGAAATATTATTCAAAGAGTAGAAAAGCAGAGCGAGGATGTTTGGGGAGAAGCGTGTTGGGAAAGAGGGTAAAGGAGGTTAGAAGAGACAGTGAGGGAGAAGCCCTATGTAATTGTGGTGTGCGTTGGAACCGCTCGGTTGAGCCTCACATTCTCTCTGCATGACTGTGTGCTTTGTTCGGTGCTGAACCCTTAACAAGGGAGTGAGAGAGATGGATGGAGCAGGATTGAGGACGAGAGAAGGAGAGCGGCCAGAAACGATTGCGGTGTAATAATCAGACACACATGATGTTGGGCAGCTGAGCGGAAAGCAGGCTCAAACATACACACATATGCACACACGTATACAACCACTCATCCAGTACCACCCTTGTCCATTTTTCCCCCAACCAAACCATAATTATGTGTCATAAAATATTCAAAATTGCTAAACTGCTCTGGCTCTCTCGTCTTCGTCCCTCTCCATTGACAGCCTCGTAATGACCTCATGTCTGCCTCTCCCTGCAAACAGTAATGGTTACACTGTAATTACCCTCCAGGAACTTAATGTGTTGGTCTAACACAACCATCCTTTCTCTCCCAGAGAAATGTATGCTTTTATCATCTTTCCCCGGGAGCAGTTTTTTTTTTTTTTTCTGTCCAAAGTGGAAAGTCCCTACCTCACTGTCTGTTGTTTCTAGAAAGTGGAATATCACGTTCCCCTGCATTCCTTTCTGATATCAGTAAAGCCTGGTTAATTTTCAGATTATACTTGGTTTCATCTCATGGTGGGGGCCATGGTTCAACAGCACTGGGCAAAGCCTGTACGCTCACATTGATGGAATTGTCCAGTTCTGTTTTCTAGATCACATTTGTCTATAAGGAATAATGACATTCATTCCAACACTTTAAGTGGTTAATACTCATAGTCTGTGCATGATATTATTACAGTGCAGTAGTACATACTACAGCAGCAGGATATACATTAGCTTAGGTTCTTTTACAAGCGGACTTTGATGTATTTATAATAATAGTGTTCAGTGTTTTAAAACAAAAATGGAATTTCCTTACTGTAATGAATATTTCACTCACGTCTGCTGTGGCTTTTCCTCAGAACATAAAGCTACTGACACACAAGAACATTAGTGAAAAGAAAACAAAACAAAGAAAACATGACTTGTGCGCGCAAACATTGTCTGTCGTTACATGAAATGAGAGCCCTGTCGTAATTCTTCACGTCTGTCGATCCTTGTTCTTTGCTCTGACCTTGAGTTCTGTGTCTTGCAGTCCGTCGACCCTGGTCAGCAGTTCACGTGGGAGAATTCCAACTTGGAGGTCAACAAACCAAAGAACCGCTATGCTAACGTCATTGCCTATGATCACTCCAGGGTTATACTCTCCAGTATAGAGGGTAAGACATGCCAGCGTCTTAATGCGTCTGTTTGCTCCTGCTACACTTGCACTATAAGTCGGAAATCAGAACAACAAACACAGAAGGGCATTTAGGTCATTGTACGTCTACGCCTGTGTTGATTTTTGTATCTACCTATACGACACATAAAATGGCCACGATAAAAATTATCGCTACAGATCACGTCTCTCCTCATATGGAAATTCTGCTCAATTATGCTGACACTTTATTTATAGCCCAGTCAATATTATGTTTGCATGACGCATCCATGGCCTTAGATTTGATCTTTCTTAAAGGTCTAAAGGGAGAAAAAAAAAAAATGGTCTCAGTCCTTTTTCTCAGTGCGATTTGAAGCGCACTCACCCACCTCGGCTGGGAAAGACCTGAGGCAAAGAAACTGGCAGCTTCTGTGTGCAGAGAGGGAGGCGTACAGTAGGAGGCCAGACCCAAACAGATGAGCCTTATCTGGGCAGAGCATGTGTGAGCAGCCCTTCCACCCCCGCCTGTCCTGGAGCCTGTCCTTCTCTCCGCTTAGAAAACAGCTTAGACAACACTTATATACAGACACATACCCTTGAGCCTATTCAGTCTTACTATATTCATGGGCACCATCATTGACATCATGAATTTTTTTTTACCTCTTATCCAAACCTTAAGTATCACAAATTAATGCACAACTATAACCTTACCTTAATATATACCTAATTCTAAAACCCAGAACGGGGTTTTGGGGTTTTGGCCAGCTCCCAGTTTTTCTACCCCATGAATATAGTAAACCCAGGCCACACACACACACACACACACACACACACACTCTCGTATACCACTATAGATTCAAAACACATGCCCAGGATGTGCACAGGCGCAGATATGCCCCTTTGCTCACAGTCTCCTCCACACGTTTATGAACACACACACTCTCTGCCAGGCCAGTGTAGCCACCGAGGGACCGAATATGTGTGCGAGTGAGTTTGTTTTATTTGCTCAGTGCTTCTGCTGCAGTCCCTCGCAATAAAGTTGTAGCACATCAAAGCATTCAGCCAAGCTGTCTTTTAAAGACTGAGGTTGATAAACATATGTTCAAAGCTCTTCTTACCATCTGTCCCCATCCCATTTAAAACAAGTTGTGTAAACAACCCACACTCCTCTGTCATTTCAGTAAGTGTGCGTGCATGTGTAATGATGGCTTGGGATTTTATGATTTTATGGCCCTGATTTGTTCTCATAATAGAAGATGCTAAAGAAGAATCTGTTCCAGGAGTTTCCTCCTGCCTGGGTTCTTTAGCTCATTGACTCCCATCTTTTTAAACGTAAACTATTATCAGTTTTTTTTGTCCCACTTCAGTAAAGTCAGGTCACGGCTGAATGTACATGTACACGTCTGTGTGTATGTCTATGTGTGTACTTTGGGGGTTTGGTGTATGTGTGCGTGTTTGCGCTGTGACTCAGTGATTTTTGGGATTATGGTATTAGGCCCCAGATGAGCAGGACTGATCCTAAATCAAACGCACACTGACGGTCTCTCACATTTCACACACACACACACACACACAGACAATCTCTTCCTGGACAAGCAGTGTCAGCCGAGTCTTACACAGAGACGGCCTTACAGTCATATTGCCATTCAAAGCGACACATCCAGAGTATGCTCAGATTAGTCCCATGATCGTCTTAGCATGTATTATAAAACAAGACCGCTGAACAATCCAACAGTAAAGGATGCTTGGTCTGTGAAATCATTAATCTCCCTGCCGAGACCCCACATGATCCACACTTTTTATTACTGGGATATAAACCTGCCTTAGATTTCGAATAATCCATAGAGATTATTTTACTGTGAATCAGAATATAAGGTTCATGTTCATCTGCAAAAGAAAATCACATCTCACAAAGAGAGACATTGAAGCCTAATGCCATCCATCATAGCCATACACATGATGTAGTGGATAAACATAATCATGCAGGGTGTTTTTTTTATCAGTATTCTCGGTTCAAATTCATTCTCCTCCTCATGTCACACAACATCCATCCATCTTCTACCGCTTTATCCTCCACATGAGGTTGCTGTGCCAGTCTCAGCTGACAGAGCGATAGGCAGGGGGACACCCTGTTCAGGGCCACGTAGAGAGAAACGACCATTCACTCTCACACCTACGGTCAATTTAGAGTGTCCAATTTACCTAATCCCCTAATCTGCATGTCTTTGAACTGTGGGAGGAAACCAGAGAACCCGGAGAAAACACACACACACACGGGGTAAATATGCAAACTCCATGCAGAAAGGCCCTTATTCTGACCAGGTCGCAAAGTCAAAAGTGCTAACCACTACACCAACACTACACTGTGGCCTCTCATGTTGCACATTTCTCTTACAATCCTTTCCCTTCACGCTCCTTAAACGACACTCTCTCCTTGTGTTGCAGGTGTTCCAGGCAGCGACTACATCAATGCTAACTATATTGACGGCTACCGTCGTCAGAATGCCTACATCGCCACTCAGGGTTCCCTCCCTGAGACCTTCGGGGACTTCTGGAGAATGGTCTGGGAGCAGCACACAGCCAACATTATCATGATGACCAAGCTAGAGGAGAAGTCACGGGTAAGACTGCGAGGATAGAATAAGACAGGGAATGAACCACAGGGGAGGCAGCAGCAGCACGTCAACAATAGCATATGGCACTATGGAACAGAATGGACTGGAGGGGCAGTATAGTTTGGGACTGGCTGAAATAAAAGGTCTAGGGTATAAATATAGGATAGAGTTAGTGGTATAGGACAGGGTGAGGTAGAGAAGGTGTTATAGCAGACTCATAATGTATGCGGTGGAAATGCTGAAATGCTTTTCATTCACTTTGAATGGAGCGATGTCAAGTGTTGCCTCGCGTTGCATGCTACAGAAGTTTTCATCTTTCCCAGCAGCAGCCACTCAGATCACGTTATGCAAATATACCGACAGGCACTAGCTAATCAAATCATGTCTATGCATTTAGCGCAAACACTACACAGCCCAAATGGAGCTCTTGGACAAGGTTTTTCTTTCCATTGCTGATTCAGAAGCCACCTCTGGCACCAAATCACTGGCCTGTCCACTGTCATTGCGTTACTGTGGCGTGTATGTGTACGTAGTCTACTATGAGTTATGAGTTTCATGACGAGTGGACTAAGCAGCTTTTGTAAAATAGTAAAATTGTGGGATAATGTATGGTGGAAAATGAGTGGTCAAACTATCATAAAGAAAGACAGGAGAAGTCGAGGAGTGTGGGACAGGGTCTACTGGTTTAAACTCATTTATCTTTGTATCTGTGCATCGTCTCAAATACTATACAGACTAAGGACTTTCATGTTGGCTGCTCTGCCTCTCTGCCATTTACTGAACAGAGTTCAAGTTGCTACAGGGTTCTGGAAAATTAAATGAAATAGTCTTCAAATTAGCTGAGTTGACAACACAACCTGTTAACATCTCCCTAAGAATGGAAGAGACACATTCTTGTCAGTACAATTTGAAAAATGACAGGGTTGGCAGAGTTGGTTAAACAACCAAATGGTATAACCTGGTCATGAACTCAGCTCTATGGCTGAGTCCAAATGTCTGGACTTTGCTGCACTAGCAGACTCGTGGACTTTGTGGGCACGTTCCTGGGAAGTGCTGAGGGATGTCCAAACCCATAATTCATCCAGTCCACAAGGGGCCTCAAACAGACTTTCCGCAGACCTCCAGAGAGTCCGCGTGGGGTGCAGACGTTTTCCAGACTTTAATGATTCCATTACCTTCATTTGATTTCAGTATGGACAGAAAGTTTTAGATCTTCCATCTTTTTTTAACTGAAGAAATAAATAAGAAAATACTTTCTATTGACACATGTAACACAATGTCTTGGTTGGTTTTCAACAACTGTAGATCAGGACAAAATATTCAAACAGTGTCCTGATATCTGTTAAAATAGAGGTTATTGAGGTCATCTAAATGCTTTATGGTATCGCAGACTCACTTTGGATTCAGGTTAATTATTCACTCATTCACTCACCACTGAGGAAAAATAGGAATGAGTTTAGTGTCAGGAGGAATTTTAAAGATTACAGCAGATTAAATCTGAGTAGAGAAAATAGATATTAGAGTTATATAAAGGTAGAATGGTATGCAGTTGATTTGACAGCAGTGGAGATGTACTGTACTAGACAGACAGGGAAGGGAAGGATGTTCATTATTTAGGATTTAGAAGGACAGTAGAGTCCAGGTGGGCTTTAAGAGAACAGAATGGAAAAGGAGAGGAGACGGAACATGTCATGTTCTACAAAAATAGCCTGTGTAGAATAAACCAAAAAGTCACATAGACATTGAGTATGAGATTGTATGAGACCAAGTGAAAAGTGCCATGGGTTAAGTGATGGGATTGCAGTGAAGAGAGGACACGGTGGGAATGTAGGATAGCACACGACGGCGCTGGTTCATCAGAATACAGTAAAACACAATGGAGTGGAATAGTGAATTACAAGTACAGCTCAACTGGGGGTCGGTAATGGATGAGAAAATCATTTGGCTCGGCGGCACTTCACTGTTGTTAAAAGAATATGTCAGTAAAAAAAAATCTATTATAATTAAAATGTCATGTAAGAACAAAATGAATGAGAGTGGTTTGAGATATGAATCATGGTGCTGTCCTGTCCTGTCAAGTCCAGTCCCTGTTCAAAGAATTATCCTTTCCTTTCTTCTATGCTTCTTCTCCTATTAACCTGTGCCTGCCTTGTGTTTGAACTGTTTCCTTCTCCACTTTTCCAACTGTTTCTGTTGTGTCTCTTTGACCCTCAGATGCCCTCTTATTTCTACTCTAAGGCAAGACCTCTCTTCTCTCTTTTTCTAATCTTTTTTAAAGTGCAACCACACCTCTCATGGTTTTCTCCTTACCTTTTCAATGCACTGCCCTTTTCTCCTGCTGGTTCCCTCCTTCTCTCTCTCAAATAGCCAGTGAATAAAGTGAGAATGCCGGAATTGTTGTTCACCTCACCACGAGGCATTCATGATTAACTAGAAATTGGTTTATTCTAACCACAGCAGTTCAGAAGGAGTGCACATTATTGTCTACAGTTTGCATGGTCACACCCACAGCTGTTTTTCTCTTTTCCTGTTTTCCTGTCGTATAATCATATAATATGTAGCCATAAAAGAGTGTCATTCTTTATACCCTGGTTATATAACCATAAAGGGGTTGTATGGCTTTTTTGGGAGTGCAGAGTACCTTACTGTGAGCAGTAAGCTGAAATCTCATGAGCATTATGAAGTTTTAGTTCATAAAAGCCATAAAGCAGTTACAACATTTGTTCTCAATATCATTAGACGTTAATTGTAGAAAGGAAGTGCCTCTGTATCTCCTGCTTAAGGGAGTAGTGGGCTGAAGAAAATGATTTAATCTAACACTTCTCAACATTAAGTCATTATGGGTTTACACTGTAGCAACACAGATGATCACAGATGGTCCCACTGTGGGAATCCTGCCAGAATCCGCTCATTTAGCACCAGTCAAACTATATGAGACCAACAGTTGTGCTATTAGATCATATATTAATGGATAATAAAGTATTCACACCAGACGTTTACTGTGATCCCATTTAAAGGGCAAATAAACCTTTACCTCTGAGGCTAACTCCGCCCAGTGACTCACTTTGAAAAATGCCAAGACGTGGGCTGAGAGCGAAGTGAGTGTGTGTGTGTGTGTGGGGGTAGTAGAGGTGGGCGTGGTCTGGCGATAAAATCTGACACTGAGTTGCAGCTGTGTGAGGTTCTCAGTGAACCTCTCAATTGCTCACACAAGCGGTGGAGAGAGAAAGGCGACAAAGGCACAGCTCTGGCGTCTATAAAAGGGGGAGTGCACCAGTGACACAAGAGTGGACATAAGGCCCATTTATACTCCATTTTCGTCCGTTTTTTTATGTCCTTTCATCCCAAACATTATGTCCATTACTACCCTACATACTGTACCTCCGTGCGTCTTTTGCGTTGATATGGATGTTTACACAATACTTCCTCTAGAGGGGAGTGCCGAGCACCAAGGGTGCAGTTGTTTCACTGCAGATGTAGGCTGTGTCTTTGTTGTTTTCCTGCCCCCATGATTTCTGGTGGTATTGCTCTGTTTCGTCCGTCATAGTAAGCTTACCTGCTTGGTGCACAATGACGGGCGAAATGAATGCAAAGTATGGACGAAAGGCTCCGTCTGTCTGTGTCGCCGTCTTTCACATACAGTATAAATGGGCCAATGGTAAAATTTGAATGCAGTAGCTGGTGTTTGACCAGAGAGGCAGTAGATGTGTACCACAACATGTATAATTTCACTACTTTACACCAAACTGTGAAGATTTCTGCCTGGATCAGCAAATAAACTGACGAGATACCCACATACTGCCACTTTAATCTTTGGCAGTAAAATCTAGACAGCCTTATATGGATGACCATTCTTGTCTCATCAGTGTCTCAAGGTCTGGTGGGACAACAACAGCAGAAAAGCTGTAATTACAGCCTGAATGTCCTGGGCCAAAACGCATAATCCCCAGTCTGGAGCAGTGGAATGCAGATCGAGCAGAGCTGAGCTCTCTGCTGTCTTTGATGAGGACTGGAGGGATCAGCACATAACATTTGGTTTGGCCTGATTCTGCCCAGGCCCCCCCCCCCCCCTCTCTTTCCTTTGGGATTTTTTTCCTCTCACATCTGTGGTCTCTGAGGCTGAACTGAAAAACTACAAATATGACTGCTTGAAACAGGGGAATTTGAGGTGTTTTGGTGCTCGGGGACGCTGGGATTTGATGTGAAGTGTAGGGATAGCTGAAGTGGAATATATCGTGATGTAGAAGCATCAAGCATGTGAGTTTTAGGTATCCCTAGACTTTTCTCAGCACTGTGGTGGATCCTCAAGAAAGCCCACCAATACAGTATTTGTTACAACTTGCTTAATCCCACGCCCCAGAAAGCAGAATTGTCTCCTTCTGTCTCTCTTTCACCACACACACACCACTCAATGTCACAACACTGGATTATCTTGACTGTATATGCACATTTTTTTCTCAACATTACCGTATGAATTTTACAAACCTTCACACTGATTTGCTTCAACACTCCCCTTCTCCTTTTTTGCGTCTGCACACATGCACGTGCAGTGAAGTGCAGTCACGTCTAAAGTGCACTGCATAGCTCACTGCTTCTCCCTTCTTCCCTTCTAGGTGAAGTGTGATCAATACTGGCCAACCCGAGGCACAGAGACCTATGGCCTCATTCAGGTCACTCTGCTGGACACAGTGGAGCTGGCTACCTACTCTGTCAGGACCTTTGCTCTTTACAAGGTACTTGCTACATGCAGTGAAGGGTAACGAGGTTGAAAGTGCATTTATCCGTTGAAATATTCATGCATACTCGTTTTTGCTTTGGGCACTTGATTCAATGTGCAGTATTTGTGACACAACATGACAAAAAAACACCTTATGGTATATTATTGATCATTCAAATTAGATTTAAAGCTATTATTATATATTGACCCACGTTGTTGTGTTGTCATTTGTTGGCCAATTATAAAAAACACCAGAATGGATCAGTTTGTAGGTTCAACAAATGAACAGTACATTCATACACTAGTCATATAAGTGGTACACGCCATCAGGTTTTGTTATACATTATAAAATTTAAGTGTGGTGATATTCTTTATTTAAATTGTTAGCAGATCCTAAGCAAAACCATCAGCTAATTGACTGTAAACCATGAAAAGGTGTAATTAATTCACAAGAGTTTTATTGATGTTTGTGAAAACCTTAAAATGTCCATATTATCACATTTAGAAACACAATAAAAAATGTTTTACTTTTTCTTTTGCTTGTCCAGAGTGGATCCAATGAGAAGCGGGAAGTTCGTCACTTCCAGTTCACAGCCTGGCCCGATCATGGTGTGCCTGAACACCCCACACCCTTCCTGGCCTTCCTGCGCAGGGTCAAGGCCTGTAATCCTCCAGATGCAGGACCCATGGTTGTCCATTGCAGGTGTGCATGCATACGTGCTTGTGTGCATGTGTGATTCATGTGCTTGTTATTTGGGGTTTGTAATTGGCGACATCGTTTTCCCTGGGGTTTGTGAAAATCAAGAGTGCAAGAGCCGTATAAAAATCATTGTGAGGTCCAGAACTGACACGAGATTGACCAGCCATTAAGCAAACCGCAAACCATCCTTACTGGCTTTAACAGCGGCATTCCTTCCATAACAACCTCCATCATCTGAAAGATTTAAAACAGCAGCAAACATGCTGACCCTATTTTCTACAAATTTGTCCATTACTTACCATTTAAGCTGGTTGATCTGGGTTCATAAGTTTATATTCAAATGAGCCGCTGTGTGAGTGGTGGTAAGATTGTGCATTTGTTGCATTATGATTCTAGAGACTTGTCATTACAGTCTTGGCACAGTGTTGTGCAGCAGAGCAGGAATGAAGCCGCTATTTACTCTTACCAGGGAGTGAAGGCGATGAGAAGACGGTAGCACAGGAAACTTTGGAGCAGAACCTCTTTGGAGAAAGAATTAGTGAGGTGTAGGTGTGGAGGACAGGGAAGGGAGATTGAGACAATGATTGAGTGTCGAGAGTGAGCAAAGGACTGCGAGTTACTGTATGTGCAGAATGAGAGACAAGGTGAGTTCAAATTCGGGACACGTTGAATGGAAATGATGAATTAAGGAAAAGGCAAGGTGGAGAGAAAATGAAGTCTGACGTCTAAAAAAAAGAGTGTGAAAAAGTGGAGGAGCTGGTGTGAGGATGTCACAAGGGTATTTAGAGAGAGAGAGAGAGAGAAAAGAGGCAGGGAGATGAAGGCAGGAGGGGGTGAAAAGGTTGGCAGGAGAGCAGCTCTTCCTAATCTCCTGTAGCAGTCAGATGGAGTATCTAACAGGATTATCAGTCAAATTTAATTATCCAGGCAAAACTCCATCATAATGTGTCTTAACAGAGAACCAAATCTCATTCCACCTGAACACCACACACATGTTAGTGCACGCACGTACACACACACACACTCTGGTATTAATTTAACCATATAAGAAATTTTTATTCATTTGCAGAAAAAACTTGCTTATTCAGGACGTTTCACCATTCAGGTACCAGCACAGCAGAAATGTCAAGTGTTTGGGTGGACAGCTAAATGTATTATATTTCTGGATTGTGTGTCGATAGGAGAGGATATCTGCCTAATGCTTGTGAGACACGATGCTGACTCAACGCTGATGTCAATTTCAGGTCTTTTGCTGGAAATGTTGCTGGCTGGCATCTTTATGAAATTTAGTTTATTTAGGCAAAGTATGTTTGAGCTTTTGCAGTAGGCACCAGGACCAGATTTGAAAACACAGAAAAAACATTTCATACCCCAGGTTTTATGAGAAAATCACATCACCATCTGTTCCTCCTCCTTGTTTTTTGTTTTTTTTTCTCCATGTTTTGGCACAGTGCTGGAGTGGGTCGCACAGGCTGCTTCATTGTGATTGAAGCCATGACGGAGCGAATCAAGCATGAAAAGGCCGTCGACATCTACGGTCACGTCACACTGATGCGCTCCCAGAGAAACTACATGGTCCAGACGGAGGACCAGTACATCTTCATTCATGACGCGCTGCTGGAGGCTGTGACCTGTGGGAACACCGAGGTTCCCGCTCGCAACCTCTTCTCCTACATCCAGAGGCTGACGCAGATTGAAACAGGAGAGAATGTGACCGGCATGGAGTTGGAGTTCAAGGTGAGAACCGTTCACAGTGTCCCTGAAGGTTGATACATTAGGTTCAGCTGATTTATGACGGTTCACAAAACCAATTAATGATAATAACGTGACACTTCACTGGACCATGAAAGAGAGTTACCTTTCTCTTGCCAACTCTCCACATGGGACCTCAGACCTCAGGGTCAGCCGCACAATAGCATTCCTGAAGTTGGAGCTGTGTTATTTAGTGCCTTACTGATGTTCTGTGAAGCTAATGGCCCATCCTACTCCCATAAAGACAATACAGTAGACGGTCACTTCAGAGACCAAATGACATGTAGCATGTTAATTATTGAGCTGCTCGCTCAATAGTGAGTTTTGTTAGGTTGGAGCAGAGGGAAGCTACTGTAGCCGACTGTTTCCAGGATTTGTGCTGAGCTAAGCTAACCTGCGTTTGTAGCTTTAGGCACGGGGCTACACTGGATGCATGAGCAGCGTTGTGGAACATCTTGCTTTTTTTTATGCACGCAAGACGTGCGTCTCAGATGCTCTTTTTGGTGATAGACCCGTCGCCTATTTTTGAGCCAAAATAGACAATTTTTACACAAAAAAGTAAAAAGCATCCAGTGTTTCAGTTCCTTCAATCCATTCTTTCTTTTTCTTTATTATGAAATATTTGCAGGATCAACAATAACACATGTGCAACTTCATAGTGAGGAGTCCTGGCATGTAGTTGAATGCAGAGGAGTAATTAGCATATTTAAAAGAACAGTGCTTAACAAATAATAAAATAACAAACTGAATTCACCTTTTTTTACACACATTTTGAGCTGTTCAGGAATGCAAGTAAATAGCTATAATTTGACATCTTAATCGAGAAATAATTATGTCCGTTACTATCTTTTTTTTAATCAGTACATTTGAATATTAATGTACAACAATAAGAATTATTTTTAGCATGAAAAATATCACATAAACAATTATTTTGATCATTACTAAGACTGTTCATTTAGGGCTGTATTATCTTAATGATGTTTTAAAGGTGTGAACAGCACAGTGAGATGCAGCAGATCAGTGACGCAGCCATCACGCTCTTGCACACACACATCCTGTGTGAACCCAGCCTTGTATTTGTCATCTCATGGGAACGGTATACCTAAGAAAGTGAATAAGAGCAAAATATTCATCAAGTAATATTCAATATTCATAAACATAGTGTTAAGTTTGAGCACATTTTTGACTTGATGTATAACAGTGCCAGAGAAGGATGAAAACAATTAAAAGTAATTAAGTTTGATCATTCATTTTCACCCTAAAAGTCTGGGGTTTAAATGTAATTCTTGAACTTGAATACTTCCAGATCTGTTCAGTAGCTGCTGAAGACAGGGACGAGGACACACACACACACACACACACACACACACACACTGTGTGCTTGAGTCTTAAATTCCTGACCTTGACAGCCACTGAACATGCTTTTCCTGGGACGGTAAGGGTTCTGACGTTTTCAGTCCCTCGTTGAGAGTTTTATGTAGTCATTACGGATGGTTGGATTAGAAGAGGATTATGGGATTGTGCCTTTTGAATCCAAGGCTGTAGGAAAGGAAAATGTTGTAGTTTTGAAAGTTTGATGGGCAGATGTAGAATAATCGAATAATCTAGGTCATGTGGGCCTTTTTCAAACATGGAGGCAGTCAATTAGAAGTCAAATCAGGAGCGTTTCATTTATTCGTGTTGTTTTTATTTTGTGTCTGCTGGTATTTATCTATTTCGTCTGGCTGGGAGAAAAGAGAATCAGCTGTGTACATTGAAAGCAGGCTAAAAATTTCCTTCAGAGAGGGTTTATGTCTTCTCCGACGCTCCGAGGGCAAAGTAAACACAAGGCCACTCCAAGCAATCTCGATGCTCTGGCATTCCTGTCCTAATGGTAGCCGTCTCCACCAGAATGACAATGAATGGAGCTGTTTGCTCAGCCTCAAACTGATGTAAAACATATGCCAGTGTTGTTCCAGTCACCAGATTTCATCTCTCTAGAACCCCTGTGGGGTCATTGTGCTGCGTCATCTGAAGCAGCTCTTTCCACCTTCATCAATAAAACACCACAATGGATGAAATTTCTTCAAATGAAATGACAGAAATTTGAAGCATGTGTGAGAGAAGAGAGGCAGAGAGAGCTGTTCTGGCTGCGCTTGGTAATTCAACACGCTGTTTTTGTTTCATTTCCACACACAGTTTATTGGGTGAGTGTAAAGAGGCTGCCAACAGGGCATGATTTTATCCAAGCTTAACAGATGGTGAGTATAATGGCACGCATCAAAGTGTGGAAAATCTGAGTTTACCTGGCTTTATTGATAAGGCAGCGTGAGAACTCAAACCAAAAGGCATTAGGAATTGCTGTCACTTACAGAGGAAAGTGGGTTCAGAGTTTCCAAATGAACTGGTGAACTTTTGTGAGCGAGTGTGGGACTTTCCAGTTTGGTCTGTCTGCAAGAAAATGAGGCACTGCTGTTTCTCCCACGGCGCTCCGGTAGCCACCGATGGCCGTGGCTCAGTTCACGAGAACCCCATTGTTTCTCCCCAGAGTCTGTGGTTTCCCTCTGCCTACTCTTTGTTGTTCTCCTTCGTTTTACACCATGTCATCCAATGGTCGAGTGTGAGAGAGAGTGTACGGTACGTCCTCACATCTGACTGTCTGCACTCATCCATATGAATGTGTGTGTTCCAGGGTTTTTTTATTATTATTTTTCACTGGTGCAGGATCAACCGCGGTTCACATATGTGCGTTGAGACAGTGTGGGGCCTTGTGGTTTCCTGTACCCCCGACTCTTGATTTTCGTCTTCCTCCTCTCTTTCGTCTTATTTCTTTCCCTCTTCCATTCCCCACCGCTGCTCTTGTTCTGTCGGCTCTTCTTTGTTTATTCAATTGAAGATGTCTGGTTTAATATCCTCGGGCTTGCAGAGTCAAGCTGATTTTCTAATTACAGTTGTCCAGCGAGGAAAATCAATCCTTGTGCTGAATACGTTTAAATGGAAGACCTGAAATTGATCTGAACTTGCTTTAATTTTCCTTCCTCCCGTTAATCTGTCCTCACTCTCATTACCACTGACACTCATACCTTAAAGTTTCTTCACGTGTCAGCCTGAGTGACTTTGTTAAATGCTGTTTGTTTGTTTTTTGCTTTTTCTCCCAGCGTCTAGCCAGTGCCAAGGCTCACACATCACGGTTCGTGAGTGCCAACCTGCCATGCAACAAGTTCAAGAACCGGCTGGTGAACATCATGCCCTATGAGACCACGCGCGTGTGTCTGCAGCCAATCAGAGGAGTAGAGGGCTCTGACTATATCAACGCCAGCTTCATCGATGGCTACAGGTCAAGAGAGCACATGTTATTTTGATCTTTAGAGAGAATGTTGTGGTTCTCATACAGTAATTAATGCATTTGTGTGTGTGTGTGTAGGCAGCAGAAGGCCTACATAGCCACTCAAGGGCCACTGGCTGAAACTACAGAGGATTACTGGAGGATGCTGTGGGAACACAACTCCACTATCGTTGTCATGTTAACCAAATTGAGAGAGATGGGACGGGTATGAATGTGCACACACACACACACACCACTGTTATCACTATGCATAGTGTATTGTTCTGTTCTTGTTTACTTCTTTTTTGAAGTGATTTGAGGATTATACTGGCACACCATATTTTTTGGTTGATGGTTCTAGTTTGTATATAGATTTGTCTATGTTGTATATTTAATTTCATTTTCATATATTAACATTTTAGGTTATTTTTTTTGCATTGTTTATTTTAAAAAAAAAGGCACTTTTATGAGTCATATGGAAGATTCATAAATGTCATCATTGCAAGGACTATGAAACTGTCTTTATTTTTTATATGGTCCATGAGAAAATTCAGTAAATAATAATAATTGCATATTAAAAAGTAGATGAAGTTCAGACATATGAATGCAAAATAGCTGCTGATTATGCTGCAAATAAGTATAGTTTTGAAACTAACAAAAAATATTTAGAAAAAAAAAATAGCAAATACACTGTGATACTATATATGCAAACTATACCTGTATGTGTTAAGGAGAATTGATCATGTAATTGAGTGTAACGCACTCGTCTGAACCTCATCTAAATTAAGGGGAACACTTAATCATCACAGTCTTTCTTTCCACTGATGGATGTTACATTATTTTGTGGACAAAGAAACAAAACATCTTCCATGGAAATATTTCATTCATGGAGAATGGTGTGTGATTTTGTTATTATGTAAATGCAACAAACACAGTTACAGGAGTGACAAAGGGAGGGATACTGATGAGAGTCATAGTTCACCAACATCATATCTTATCCGACACGAGAAGAAAACTAAAAAGTCTTTGAAGTGAATGAATGAATTTCTCTAACCAGGGAGACATTTTCTTGACAAAATAGCGAGGAATCGATCCTTTCGCACTGACTTCCTCAGAAATTATGGAGCACTCTGAACTGTAGCCTCTGTTTTGTTTTGCGTTGCAGGAGAAATGTCATCAGTACTGGCCTGCAGAGCGTTCAGCCAGGTACCAGTACTTTGTGGTGGATCCCATGGCTGAGTACAACATGCCCCAGTACATCCTCCGAGAGTTTAAAGTCACTGATGCCAGGGTGAGGGTGTCAATATTCACGAGAGAGAGCGAGAGACAGACAGAATCAGTTGTACTGTTGTTGTTGTTGTTGTTGTCGTCTCTTTTTAATAAGAATTTCCGTTTTTAGGATGGACAATCACGAACGGTTCGTCAGTTCCAGTTCACTGATTGGCCCGAGCAAGGAGTGCCAAAGTCAGGGGAGGGATTCATTGATTTCATCGGCCAGGTCCATAAAACAAAAGAACAATTTGGCCAGGATGGGCCAATTTCAGTGCACTGCAGGTAAGACGCATCCTTCACACAGGCCCTGCTTCGCATTTCAGTGTACCGTGTGAATATGTTTGATATTCATTTATTTCAGTTAATTTGCAAGACAAAAGAACTTCAGAATTTGATGTCGGCTAAAGCCAAAGCTTATTTACACTTTCACAAAAACACGATTACAGCAACACCAAAAGACAAACAACACCATTGACAGCAAAAGAGAAGTATTGACTGTATCTTATTTAAAAATTAACCTTGAGATGTTGGTGGTAATTGCCAATTTTCTTTTGCTTTGGACTTGTATTGTAATTTACTACGTTTTTAAATAAAACGTTGGCTCATCAAAGGGGTTATTTGCTTGCAATTTGTCCCGCTGTCTTTTGCAGTAAGGAAAACTAATTTGTGTTAGTCTTACTTTACAAAATCTCCATTGAATATTGGTGTTTATTAGAAAGCACTATGAGCAGAGTAAATGAAATGTAGTTATCAAAGATACTGTGTGTACCACGATCAAACTCAAGCCTGTGTCTCCTCAGCAAACATGTTGCTCTGCATTTACACTGCACACCCTGACAACCATGCTCAATGTTTCTCTTCCACAATCTGTTTTTACGCTTGAACTAGCATAGATTGTCCACTTCACTTAAAAAAGTCAATAGAATACGTGTGAAAAGTCCTGCGGAGGGTTGAAAAACCATTCAGAGAAGATCTGTCAAGCCACAGGATGGGTTAACTTGGCATAAGGGTTAGAGAAGACAAGAATTTAGCTCTGTGCCATATATACACCAATTAAGACATATATATCTATATATCTATCTATATATATTTATACATATATACATATGAATATATATATAGTTATAAATGTTGTTTCCACTTGTCCACCGACAGTGCTGGAGTAGGGAGGACTGGAGTGTTTATCACCCTGAGCATCGTGCTGGAAAGGATGCGGTACGAGGGCGTGGTGGACATCTTCCAGACCGTCAAAATGCTCCGCACCCAGAGACCTGCTATTGTTCAGACAGAGGTAAGAGTTCTCACCGTCATTACTTCACATTACTTAGCATTTAAAAAACGCTTTGGAAAAAATGCAGAAAAATCACATCTCTCGTTACCAAGCAACCTAACTGGGGAGCTTCTGAGATTGACTGAAGTGGCTGCAGCTTCACTGAATTAATGAATGTATTTAGCTAAGAAAAAAATCTAATTAGCTTTACCTTTCATGCCAGCTTTTCTGTTCAATATATGAAGAAGAAAAAGAACTTTCCGTGTCTGTCTGTGCATGTTATCCTTCATCAACTGATTCAGGCGCTTCATCAAGGATGAAGATTCAAAACTTATTTCAGAGTGGACAAAACAACCGACCTGTCCCCCAACTGAAACCTAACTATTTTTAGAGCAGCGGTATCTTCATTACATTACATTACATTTAGCAGACGCTTTTATCCAAAGCGACTTACAATGGAATCGAGTACAATCAGCTAGGGGTGGAATCGAACTTGCGACCATGATGTCTTTCGCACATAGAGTACCGGTCTTAACCACTGAGCCACTCCACCCTTCCAACTGAAGGGCTAAAAAAGAGGGCTTGGCAGTGAGTTACAGACAATGACATGAAATAACTAGAAAATTCTGTGGCAACATTTCGAGCGTGTCTGCTTCTTGCTGCCAATTTTGGGTGGATTGAACCTTTAAGACATGATGCTTTTAGACTGGGGGTGTCCAAACCTTTTTTAACGAGGGCCAGATTTGATAGATTTGAAGATGTTCAAGGGAAAATGCACTGTTTAATTAAAATTAGCCATCTAACTATGCCATATTTGTCTCATTTTGGACGATAAACTAAACTATGACATTTTTGTCTCATTTTGGACAACATACTAAACTATGACATTTTTGTCTCATTTTGGAAAACATACTATACTTTGACAATTTTTGAGGACGGATGTCCAAGTGTGTCCATCAACGCTCCATTCAAATGCGCGCTGGTGACAAGAAGAAAGAAACCCGACAAACGTCTCCATGTCACGCGCAGCAAACACCAACATGTTTTTGAAAAAAGAAACAAAAGCCAGAGAGGGTGCGCGAGTTAAAGCCCGAACTTTACCTGTGGCCGCTGATCTCCGCGAGCATGTCACAGATGTCGGCGCATCCTAAAATGAAGAGCCTTCAGCAAATCACTGTGGCTGTGATCGAGACTTCCACCCACGTTGGTTTCAGTCAGCAGCCACTGATCCACGCTCACACAAGAGCGCTCAAACAACTGGCTGCTCTCTGTCAGCGGAATCTCATTAACTACTCTCGATGCGCCGGTGCGCAATGACGCACGGCGTAGGCGCGCAACTGACTGGACGTCCACGATGTGTTTTGCTTTTCTTTTTCTTTTTACCAGACGTTTCCACTAAATAACACAGCCAAGAGACTTCATAACACAACTAAACACATATTCTTCTTCCACTCGAAAATTTATATTGGCACGTGACATTTTTAGACCTTTTGTTGAAAACAACGAAGTGATAATAATTCAGTGTCAGTGTATGTTTTACGCTTCACAGCAGCACTGCAAGCTAATTGTATGCAGGCTCAAGGGAAAACGGGTTGCTCTAAAATCAGTCAAGGACGGCTACATGGAGGACCTGGTGCCAAGGTGTTGGTCTCAGTCAGTCTCACCTTCTCCCGGCCTCTCCTCGCTCTTTGCCTCCGCGTAGGTGTGTGCCACCACGAACACTTTCAATTCGTAACGCCCCCGAGGGCAGGGAAGTGCGGTCAGTCAGGCAGCAGCTGATCCGATCCTCTCCAACATGTATGCCATAACTGTTGGGCTCTCACTGCATGGTAGGGCAGGAAGACAGCCAGGGTATACACAGAGAGAGGGGGGGGGGAGGGAGGGAGAGAGGTAGGTTCATCCAAGCGGGAGAGAGAGAGAGGCATGAACCCCTTCTGTTGGCCATCAGCCATCAACTGAACCATGCCTAAGCAGGACAATGAATCTTGATATGGATGCATTTAAGCATGCAGCTCCAGGGAAGCTGCTGTGACCCTGACCTCTGACCTAAGGTGGAAGAGGTAAGAAAAGAACTGGACTTCCATGTAAGATGCTAAGCAGTATGGAACCACATACCCTATTGTGAATATCAAAAGAGCAAAACAATTCCATATCATACAATATTGTCATGAACATTTGCAGGTCAAAAAAAAGGTATTGAATAAAAAAAAATAATACTAAAGAAAATGACAAAAACAAACCAAAGGCATAAGGGAAAGGTAAAGGCAGAACAGAAACATACACAATGACCTCGAAACACATAGATGCAGCCACACATGGTAAAACTGAACACACACACACAAACTAAGAGACTAAATATGTCACAGAGGCAGGGGGAATTACACACAAGTGGAAGTCAAAAGACACAGGAGAAAGACCAATGTCCCCTCACTGATTATGTGAGCCACACTGTCTGTCTGTCCATTCATTCGTCTTGTCAACCAACATCCACAACTCCATCCAGATGAAGTTGCAGTATAAGCAGGATCACGACAAAAATGGCTGATTGTTGCGTTTTATCCACTGGACATTAGAATATTTACATTTGAGTATCACAGCCCTATCTCTCAGCCAATATTCACACGTCTAATTGTGTTGTTTATTGTTCCTTTTTTTGTTTTTAGGTTTCTTTGCACAATAGGCAGTCATTGCCAGCACTGGAGAAGCAATATTTCCACATGTTCCACCTGTTTGCTCAGCAGTTGAGTCTCCGTCTCTGTCTCCGTCTCAGAGCTGCCCTGATTATAGTCATAGTCTCCTGTGATGAATCAGAATAACCAGACAGCTGTGAACAGAGCCGAGAGACGGTGAGTTGCTCTACGTATCCCTCTGTCAGATCATTATGCTAAAAGGTTATTATGGAATTATTGATTAATAACACCGAAGCATCCTGGCTAATGTACATTAAACAACACACCCCATAGGTTGTGCTGTTGTGTATCCGTTCATACCACGTGTGCATGTCTTGATGTCCTTGATGTTACGAGTGGGGCTCCTCCCCCTGTCATTCTCTGTGCATGTGAGAGAAGAGGCCGGATAAGAACTTGAAGGCCATCCAGCTCACAACCTTTTCCTGCATTGACGAGTCCCCCGCTCATCTTTCTCCCTGTCACATTTGAATCCTCCTCAGGTATTTTACCACCAGATCGACCCGAGACCTCATTCATCTGCTGCCCGCTTTGGCTTTCACTCGACCGTTTTACTCGAGGTTATGTGGCCATGTCCATGTTTTATGCATGATTTATGTGTGCCATGTTCTCCGGGTCCCATCACCGCCCTTTTTTTTTTACCAGTGATCTCCTGATATCTCAAGGGTTCGATCATATTCCATGAGGTTGAAGCTGCTGTATATGTAGATCTGAATGTTTTTTTTTAAAAATATGTTCAAAGCAGGGGAGTGGAGTAAGCCTTTGACAGCGAACGTTTCAGCTGCCACTCGTTTGATATTTGACGACAGTGTCTGTAGTAAGGGGAATGGACATGGCCTTTCAATACGCAGCTTTATCAACACCCCCAATCTACATTTTTGGAACAATTTTATCTATTCATTTAAAAAAAAAAAAAAGGCTTTTGATTACCTGTAAGGTGACCTTGCCTACTCCATCAGGATGATGGATTTCAGGGAAGAGCCTCATTCATCTAAGATTTTTTTTTTTTTTACACAAGCACATGAGAGGGCTTAGCAGAAGTGGTTCCATGTTATCATCTCTGGAATCTAAGGCCGTTAAATTGGAAAGATAAGGTTGTATGTGGGTACTTGCAACCAAGCTACCATTGTTACATCCAAGATGAAACCAAAGTTTGGGCCAAACACAATACCAAATATTAAGTTGGGAATAAATCAGAAGCATAATCTTTATTCCTACTGAGCTGCATGGAGGCCCAAAGGGTCCAAAGTGAAATAACATGATGAAAAAAAATATGTAAATAACCTCTATGCAATGTATTTATTAGGGCACGAGCCACAAATGGCAGGGGCCAAAACAGCTCCTGGCACAAATTTGTGTGAGGAACCTATCCTTCAGATTATTATTATATCCATGGATTTGCGGCCATTTTTGAGGGGGTAAACGTGCATAAAATCTCTTGAAACTGCATGGAGGTCAAGTCATGTAAAAATGCAATATTGGCATAGTTCCTGGACCCCTGCATCCCTCAAGGGCTCTATAGCACCCCCCCTAAGGTGAAAACAGAGGCAAAATTGTTGTTTACAGCCACTGCAGCAAAATCTTGTTCCACCAAATTTCCAAAGATGTTACAGACCAAGATTAACAAAGAAGTCTTTTGGCATCCATTTTGGCGACTTGCATCCTCCGTAATTGAGCAAACTCGTCCAAGCGCATTCGTCATACCGATTTAAAAAAAGCGACTGCTGAGTGAGGGAGACAGTGAAGCCTGCGTGGGGTGCGCGAGGGCCCTGTCATGACTTTGTGCAGTCCTAGTTTATTTTAGAATCATTAAAATGATACTGAACACATTACCCTCACCAACAGCTGTTCTGTTGGAACTATTTTAAACACAGGGACAAGATTTTCTACACTTGGGCAAAACATTTAGTCACATTAAAAACACATTTGTGGGAACAACATTCATGCAGAAGTTCATGTGCATTTCATATTTATTAACGGGGGGGGTTACGTCTGTGGTCATACAAACTCCTGCAATTTATACAATGTGCAGCTTACTTCGACATGTTGCATTATTGATTCTTGGAATAAGCCTCGAGTTGGAGCCCCAAACTGGCACCGAGTGAAAAAAAAAACCCATCCACATTAAAGTTTAAGTGTGTTCAGCTCATTACATGCTCACTGCTTTGTGTGTTTCATGGCCACTGGACAAAGATACTGACTTTTAGTCAAGATGTTCGCTGGGTTTTGCTAAATGTTATAAAAGTATGTATTTCTTATACCCGTCATCATGTAGTCGCTTCTTGAAGACTCGGGAACGTCATGATATCAAAGCAGCGTTATGTCTAGCTTCACAGGAGCCACTGGGTTCCCTCATTAGACAGATGCTGTTGCCAGAGGGTCTGTGGTATCTGGGGTAAACTGTTAGTGGCATCCTTGCTTTAACTTCACAAGAACAGATGTCAGGGAGAGAGAGAGAGATTGCCTTGTCATTCCACCTGAGGTTTCCATCCTTTCATATTCATATTAAATTGTTCTTGTGTCAAGTTTCCTGACAACGGTGATGTGATAAGTGAAAGAACATTGGCTACATGACAGAATGATGTGTCAAGAAATAGCTGCGCCCGGTTAATGAATAAATCAAAACATGCATGTTGCAATGGTGCGTCATTAGCTGAGGAAGTAATTACGGAGCTAAAAAAATTGTGTTCATTTTTCGGCTAGGTATAGTAGTACATGTCATTTGTTTGGAATAGCTGGAAGGGATCTTGAATCATTAAGTGCTTAATTTGCTGGGGAGTTGAGCTGAGATTTTTGTAAAACTTATACTCAAAGACTCAAAGTATTTTAGTATCTGAGATTTTTGTAAAACTTATACTCAAAGACTCAAAGTATTTTAGTATTTTCAGTTTGTGAAGGAGGCAGAAGTCTTCCAGTGTCATTGGTTCCAATGGCGTGCACAGATATTACTGGGGAGGGAGGGAGGCTGAGCGCAAGTGAAAATAATAATAATCATTCATTGAAAAAATGACATTACAGCAGCACAGCTTATATTTACTTACACGTCAAACTGGGTCCATTCAACAGGTTTCTACAAAATGACTTGCAGACATTGCACTTCAGATGAAGTTTTGGGGCATTATTATTCATCTTCACCTGCTTTATCCTTCACTTGGGCGGCCAATCCCAGCTGACGTAGGTGGGGTTCACCCTGGACAGGTCACCAGTCCATCACAGGGACACAGAGAGACAAACGACCATTTACTCTCACATTCACACCTATGGTCACTTTAGTGTCCAATTTACTGTGGGAGGAAACTTGAGAACCCAGAGAAAACCCACACACACACGGGGAAAACATGCTAACTCCATGCAGAAAGATCTTTGTTCTGACCGTGTCAAAAACCAGAGTCTTCTACAGAGGCAAGGGTCAACCATAAATATATTCAAAATGAGTAGAAATGTCTTTCAAATTGGGGCCCTTACCTGGTCAGAGGGAAAAGGGGGAGGTGCTTTAGGGCCCTCTGGGGTCTATCTGTGCACCTCAATGTTCCTGTGACACCCATTCTCATTGGTTTTACTCAAAAACATTAGGAGAAGCTTGCAAATCCTTATTTTTCAGAGACAGATTCCAATCAGACTGGTCAGCAAAAGAAGTATTCCAACAAATGAGGATTTATGTCATCTCATTTCTAACACGTCGTGCAGTGTTTGTTTGACGAATTGGATTTTTTGCTTCCAAACAAATTGAAAAATAGAAAAGTAATCAAACTGTAGTTTAATTAAATAAATAAATATATGTATATATACACACATATACACACATGCAGAGATTATGGTAAACAAAAGGCTGTAAGAAACATCAGACCCACACGAGAACTTGTGATGTCATACTGTGTCCGTCATCCAAGTCGATCCCACACCCTCAGACCCAGACGATACAGGGCTTGTGAAAAAGTCATGAGGCCTCACAGATATCGTCTTTTCTGTGCTGCTTGTCACTCTTGGTTGGAGAGATTTCATTCCACTGTGGACATGTCAGAGCAAATATAATTCCATTTGATTCCATCTGAGGATTATGGTCCTCTCCTGGCTCACCTTTCGCTTTGTTGACATTGGCAAGAAATGTATTAGAAGTGGCTAAACAAAATCCAGTGCAGCCTGTGACGTGCCCTTGTTTTGGTTTTCCCCTCACAGCTTGCCTAACAACAGCTACAAGCTGTGATCGTCACGGCTGTTGTATTCGTTTCATGCCTTTTTTTTTGTACTCACTTCATTCATTCATTCATTCATTCATTCATTCATTCATGACCGTAAAGGTGAATGTTAGTTTGTCTGTGTTGGTCAGCCCTGTGCTTGACCGATAACCTGTCTGGGCTGTAAATTGCTTCTTATCTTATGTCAAATTGGCAGCTGCTACAGCCATCAAAGAATGAATGGTCATGATAATGATAACCTGAATTATACAATCCCCTAGCCAAGATGTTCTTGTGCCAAAAAAAACATGGACCAGAGTGCCCGAGTTAGCTGTGTCTGAAAAATTGCCTGAAGTGATGTCACCTTTAAAAATGGAAAAAATGAAAAATAATTATGGGAATGAGGAGTATAAGAAAAGGGTGAGCTGGACAGATATTTGCAGCCTGCTCCACATCTCAGCTGGAGACTTGCTACATTAGGTACCACACTTTATATAACCAAATATTTGACCAAGCTGCAGCAAACCGAGTTGAACAGTGGGTTATAGACGCTGTCGAGTATATTCTCTACTACACAGGGTCACTTGTTTATGAAGTGCTGAAATATGTGCTTGTTAATGTTTTACTGAGGAGAATATACTCTACACGGACTAGCAGCAATTATATGTTTTGTTGCCATGGTAACATTCAGGCTATGCTGCATGTTGATTTCTGCAGAGATAATGATGACCAGGATATGAAAATAGGCACAACACCACATGGGATAGTTTCACGCCGATGTTCCTCGACTATTGGCCAAGCCTTTACATTTAAATTACACTTGTGTTAAACACCTCTTTATAAGAACATCTGCCATCTCCCCACCGTCTATTTTCTCCACTTCTATTCCTCCGTCTTACACACTCTACCTCCCTCTGGAAATTAACGGCAGTCAAAAGAAGTCACAAAAGAAAATGTCTGAATAAACAGATTACAGAACCACAGGCTCAAATCTACCTCAGGGTGGACTGAAGGTGAATATCGTAGAACAACAAATACAAAAACCTGCGTCACACTGTGCTGTATACCTCTAACGCCCATGTGTGTTTGGGTCCAAAGTGGAAAGAACTATTCATAGTGACTGAAAGCCGCAGCTGACACTAATTCACAGTTTCTTGAAGCTGTCTCCGTATGTTTTTCTAAAACTATTAGATGTACAGAGAAGTTTTGTGCATTAATGAGCGCCAAGGAAAGTGAGAACAACTACACGTACTGTAGTTTGTTAGTGCTTCGGGACCGACACTGCTCATGCATTACACACCGGACAAATATCATTGTTCTGTTCTGCAAACACTGGAAGGTTAGGTCAGAATAACAAGAAGCTGCTGCAAGATGTGTGTCCACAGAAGCACAGACTGTTCGTGTTTGTACACAGGTGTGTGTGTTTTCTGTTTAAGGACAAACGGACAGAAATTGGGGACAGTGAATGTTTTGGGTTTCAAAAGGTACCCTAAAGTACATACAGTATCTATCTATCTATCTATCTATCTATATATATATATATGTGTGTATGTGTGTATTAATCTATATGCAACAAAAAGCACCAACTATAATCTCAAAAAAATATAACCCTTGCAATTATGCACACCTGCTGTTTTTAGATGACTTATATTGTGATGCTTGTTTTGTTTTTATTCCGCCTAAGGCCATGTAATGGTCATGCGTGTCGCATGTGAATGCTCTCTTTCACACTTTTCCTTTTGCCCCTTGGGAGAAGAATTGGCTTCCTGAATAGGGAATTGGTTGAGTCTTACTCTGAACTGATGTCCTTACACCTGGTGGCAGCATGTGCTGGAAGAATTCTAAAAAGATGTTTGTTTAGAACAGATACTTTAAGGGCAGTGAAACGGTTTTGCATCCATGTATTCCACATAAAAGAAGAATAAAGAGGATTATAGTGATTTTGGGGGCCTGGATAGTTCATTAGCTGGCATCCCATGGGACAATGTTCCCATTTTTCTGTTGACCCAGGTTTAATTCTGCCTGTGCTTTTGTGCCGCATGTCTTCCCCTCCTCCTCCCTTCATGGTTCGCCGTCCCGTCCAATAATTGCAAAAAAGATGACTGATTTTGACAATCTTCTGACTTTACATCAAGCTGGACCATCAATTTTCAAACTCTTGAATTTGTCTAATGTCTCTTGAATGAATTGTGAGGCAATGATGCACAAGCTGAGCTCCACAGAGCTGCTAGCATGGCTGTAGTCTTTATATTATTCAGTATTAAGAGTGTTCGGAAATGATTCTTCAATCAAGGACCACTGACTAGATTTAGGTCCGTGATATTGGCTGCACGTCATTGGGCCTTCATCAGCGGAGAGACTTTGCCCAGCCTTTAAAAATGACCAAATGACTTTGTTTACACACTACTTCACAGAGGAATGTGCTTACAGCCACTGCAGCAAAAATGCAGTATCTACTGATATTGATTGAAGGATTTGGACAGAATGGATGAGACATTTCGCAGTGCCTGATGGATAATGGATGACCGTTGTGGTTAAACTACGATCATTTGCTTGCCTACCCACAGTCAGCTTCTGCTGACTTTCTGTTCCACATTTGTATGGCTGTAATTAGGACACGTTTCAAGTGTCACCATGAGGGACAATCCATCATCACAGTCTCGAGCCGTGTTGAGGCAGCAGAAAGCAGTACAGTTTTAAGTATTTCACACGCAGAAATAAACTCGTATAAGAGGCATAACTTTATAGATGATAGGCTATAGCAAATGTAATCCAGCAACACATCGAACATGCTGTAAACATTCACACCTATAAATAACAAATGGAAATTCACACGTGTGAAATGCACACTGCAAATAAACAGCTGATAAAGTCATAGCCCACAGCTTGAATTTTTTTCCCCCCATCTTTTCTAAAAGTACACCAAAGAGGTCTTTTTGTACCACGTATTTGAAGTGTCTTTTCAAAGAGGCTAAAAATATTCAGTGTTACCTGAAATAAGTCTGTGAAATGATATAAATATGCTCAAAGCAAATGTGAACACTTAAAGTCTGACTGTAGAGACTCTTGGTATAGCATATGCTTTACATCTCTTCATGTATACTCATGCCAGGAAGGTGTAGACAACATATCGGGGATACACTTCCATAAAAGCAAATGTCTAATAATAATAAAAGATAAACTTTATTTAGACAGCACTTTTCTTAACAATGTTACAAAATGCTTAACGTTCGTCTGAAACCAAATCAGATCTCTCAACTTTTACATTCAAGCATTCAGAGCTGACGCTTTTATCCGAAGCAACTTACAAAAGAGGAATAAACTACATAGAAGTCTTGGAAAGAACTCGGCTAGAGAGGAACAGTGGACTGACAGAGGGTGAGAGTGCAGGGGGAGTAGGTAAGTGCAAGGACAGAAGAGCACCCCATGTTCTGGTCGTACACACAAAAAGTGTCTGGATTGTCTTGTGTGCGGTGTTAATGAGGGCATTTAAGTCGGTGGGAGCAGACCATGGCAAGGCAGAGAAAAAGAAAGAAACCAAACGGATCACACAATGAGTAAGCACTTGGCGACAGTGGAGAGTAAAAAAAAACAAAAAAACATCCCCTTTACAGCAAGAAATCAGCGACAGAAACAGAGGAAAGGGACCAGGAGCATACATAGATATGTCATGTAGCATGATTAATAACCCATACATTCATGGAATGGGGGAAGTGTCTTTGTTTAGGGAGAACAGGTTTTCTTTGTGGATTCAGGGTTAATTACAGAACATGTACAACAATACACCCTCCATCAGGTCCTCATACTATATAAACAATGTTTTTCCCCCATTAAACGAGTAAATGATAAACCTACATGAAACCAGCAACCAATTATCAAGACTTGCCATTGATCCAGTGCTATTGAACTTATAGAATTGGGTTTCTTTCGACTACAGCAATTCAGTGTGCATGCAGACACTGCAATTAAGACGCTGAGCGGTGTGTAGATACTGTATGAGGATAATGCGTGTTGACCTTCTCAACTAAACTCTCTGAAATGTCATGAGAAAAATAAATGAATGTGCAGCTGTTTCATCACGCAGCCCACTTTTCATCTTTATATAACAGGTCCAATTAACAGGATGATTTCGACTCCTCTGATAATTCACGCAGTAGTGCTCAAACTGTGACCTTTAAGCAATGCAAAATTTTTATTTTCTAGTCTGCAAACACAATTGCTATCAACGCTCATAGAAAGAAAGAGGATATGCAGGTTTTCCCAATTCTTTTGTGGTCACCATCATCTGATATGAGCCCAACAACACAAGATGACAAGACCATTTGCTGGACATTTTTACCCTATAATAAAAAGCGATTAAATACAAAATGCTGAGTCAGAAAACTCTAAATAGCAATCTCGTCACGTCTCTCCTGCTTCTTGACAACGCAGCTCATCCCAGCCTCTATTTATGGAGCATTATCACATGCGCTTAAACATATTTTAGCCCTTAGCTGTCGACACGAAAACGGTGGAAGTCGCTAAAATGCACCATGTCTACACAGTTATTATACAGCCACTCCCCCTAAACAAATATCTGCTGCCTCCATACCCTCAACTGACAAGCCTTTTCTTCAGCTGCATAAACTTTTTTTTTTTTTATCCACGATGACGCATGGTCATTTCAGCTAAATGTTAATGAGCGTTATTCTTCATTCAATTCAAATGCTAAACTCTTTGCACAAAGCTGTGCATTCCCACCCACTGTTGTGACGAGAAAACTTGTTTTCGGAGCAGTGTGAGAAAACGAATGCGGAAAACCAAGAGGAGATCATCAAGAGACAATTTAAATATGCTGCAGTTCTTTTTCTTCCACAGGATTTCTTAACATAATACTGTGTGCGAGACATTTAAACCGGTTCCCTCTGAGATGAAGTCGTGTTCTACATTTTATACATTTCCAGACAACGAATGGTCTGAAAAGTGGGCAGTGTGCTGTGAGCTGTGCTATATTATGCAACACATTTAAAGAACATCCCTGTCCTCTACACATAACATCTTCATTCTTAAGATAAGAATGAATCTTTATCAGGTCCACTGATATTATTTTGAGCGGGACCTAAAGCAGCTGTGAGCATATACCCTTTGCTGTGGTGGAATATTATAGAATAAAAAAAGAGGTTGTAATTGACAGACTTTATATGGCTATATAACTTTATTAAAGCCTTGACACTCGGGGCTTTAAACAACATTCAGGTCATGTGCCGATGTGACATTACACAGTGTGGGTCAGCACTGCTGGCTAAGCAGCATGGTAAAGCTATTCATCCAAATTGGCACTTTGCAGAGCAGCCATTTTGACAGGTCACAGGAGAAGAGTCACAGACATCAAATAACTCTGGCTTGATTCCACTTTGCTTCATCAGTTGCAGGGTGCATGGTGGTTCACATTCATTTAGACTGCAATTTGTATGGAATACACAGCCTTTGAATGACTGTAACTGCAGGCACAGCCATATTGACAAATACAGAAACACCTAAAGACACAGTAAAGGTCTGTACGTACTCGTTTCATAGATACATTTCCGCATTAACCACGCCCACGTCAAATTTCTGGCCGTTCACACAATAGTTGTCGGACATCACACAAGAAAATAACTTCTGCCCAGACGATGTGTCAAGAACAAACGGCAAGATCTCCCAAATGAGGGCTGTGAGAAAATGATGGCATCATTCTTTTCCCGCAGTCCTGGAAGAGAGAACACATTTCTCTGTTGTGGAGTATGTACAGGCCTTAACAAACAACAAGTTTACACAACAGTAATACACAGTAGTCTTATGGCAATTTTCCACTATACAGTTCCAGCTCAGCAACAGCTCGATTCTACACGGTGTGGTATTGTTTTCCATTACTATAGTACCTCCTCCGCGTGGAGTCATCATAGCATGGTTTTCGGTGTACTGAACCATGAGATTCATTTAATTAAAAAGACTTGGAAGGGGTTGTGGTGCGGCTCATCGCTCTCAATCGCTGCTTTCAGCAAGGCTGTCACTAAATACACCAGACTCCTCCCCGTTAGATATTGAGATTTAAGATTTCCTTGCTATATGTTTTAGATGAATGCATGTCTTTAGGATTTGTAAGTCTTTTCAACTGATCTATAGTTCGTACATCGTGCTCATGACGACACTATGACCAATCAGTGGCTGGCAGTCTGTTGACATCACGTTAGTATTGGCTTAGCTCGCTTGGAACCTTGCCATAGCCGGTACTAAAGAAAGAGAATATCACTGACGGAAAAGCAAAGAAAAAAAAAAGTGCAGTCGTGCTGTGCCAAAACCTTTAGCTTTGTCGATTTAGCTATGCTATAATGACCATGATTATTTCTCAAGGTTTTTATTAAAAATCAACATGAAAATACACGATATATGAATGTGTTATACACTTTTCAGAACCACTTTCAAGAATCACTTCTAAAGGGGTAGAGAGTCAAGTTTTTAGTATGAGATTCCCCAACACTTGAATAGCAGGATCCTGGTTCTCTTATCACCTGGAGTGGAACACACACGTCGTACACATTTGATTCATTGGAGGCTCGCTAATACACAAGACCGACTTTATGTCACATCATTCCATTAAGGACTCCATAGATCACATAAACTGATAGACTTGTGCGTCAGGAAGATTACAACAAAGCTGGTATAGAAGGCAGAAGCCAAAATCTCCAACTGTAGCCACAGTCATGTCGTCATTTCAAAGAAAACCCTAATAAACAACCACGGGCATAGCCGTAGCTGCTGTTTCATCTCCAATGCATACGGCGAGCACAAACCCCACCAAACAATCCATCTCGTATACGCGCACCAGAGTGACAGAGCTGAAGGCAGTGGAACGAGAAGGCCTATTCATTCACTCACCTCTCACTCTCTGATAAATTGAGACATTATTTCATGAAAGATGCTTTAAAAAGACACTTGAGCAGAGAATGTGAAATAAGGACGAAGCCAGCGCCAAAAAAGAAGAAGATAAGAGATATTTCAAAGAGGAAAATGGACAGGTCTATGTCAAAAGTGCAACCTCCCTTTAGAGAGATAGGAGAATTAACTGACCTTGAACATTCTGTCCAGACTCATTCACACTGACAGAGTATCAACAGTCAGTAATAAATGAAATAAAATGTGCTACGGAGGCTCCCACATCTTCACAGTACCCAACGACAAGCTCCATCATTTCTTTTCAAACATTCTTCCTTATTTCTGCAACAACAACAACCCTCTTTATAAAAAGAGAGCCATCAAAGAGAAGAAAAAAACTCCAGGATGAATCCTTACTCTCCCGCTCTGTCAGGAGGAATTTGTGGCATCTCAGAAATGTCACTCACAGTTAGAATCAGGCTCCTGGCCGAGCGTAGGGTGGGAGCTGTGGCAGCAGGGCTATGCTGCTTTGATGTCACCTGTATGAGCTTTAGAGCGAGCGGAGAGCGGGCCGCTGGGTGCTGGAGGTTGAAGGTGAATTAACGGCAACTAAAGGCCTCACACAAGACTTTGACTTCACCTGGATGTGACACAAAAACCCGGGGGAGGGCAGTAAAATAGTAATCCTTCAAATCCACCGGTCCAAGCAGACATGTACTGTATATATTAACTCAGTATAAAATCCCCCTGCCAGTATGAGCTTCAGCTATTAGATAATGGCCCAACCAACTGGAGCCTCACAGCTTCTCTGTGACACAGTTGTATAGCAGTAGGAGAATATGTGAGGACATTGACTTCTCAAGTATGACCTCCAGCTTTCAAGTAAATATTCAAACCTGGGTCATGTTTAAACTGAAATTGGTGCACACAGTATTGTATATTAATATATTGTTATATTGTTTTCTATTGTTTGTCACGTTGTCCAGTGGCCACCCAATCTAACACAATGTGTATGTCAACTCTGTTGCATTAAAAGGCCGTGTGCATGTGTAACACAGCCCAGTGTTCAACACATCACATAATCAGTGCGTTTTCATTCCATCAAAAGAGACAATAATTAAGTTTTAATGTCACGTGAACACATTAGTCCAACTAAAATCGAGCACGTCTTAGTCGGACTAACGTACCTGGATAATGTGATTCATATTCAGATTAGTCCTGCGTGTATAGGCTTAGTCGGACTGCAGTTTTGCACCAAAATGTCCTACCCGGTCTTTGACCCAGAAGTAGAAGGAGCCGATGTATAAGCTTCAGTACTGTTGCAGTGGTGTCTTTCTTCTGACAACACAGCAACCACAAGAGCCATGCTCCATCTAATCTGTATCATAATTGACATGTACAGCATGTACGAAACATACAGAACCATAGCGATAGTTTATTTTTTCTGTGACGTAAAGGTCAACAGGAAACTGATTCAATATGCACCGGCTTATAGAGAGATACAGTCAGACATACACGGCCAATAGTCGTCCGATTGCCTGTCTTAGTGGGACTACGGCCTTAGCTTCATTAAAATGTGCATGTTAGCGTACTGACTATCTCCCTTTAATGAACCTTATCCTCCATCCTGTTTCTATAGGGATGAAGCAGAGTGATCAACACATCAGAGTCTACTGCAGCGGGCAAAAATGTAACTATGCTCCACTGGATGAACACAGAGAAATACAGCACTCGCTCCAGCAATATGAAGTGTGAGTTTGTCAGTCTGAGGCTTTTTTTTCTCACTGGAGATATCAGGAGAGTTGAGCAAATCTTCCTCATATTCTGAGAACTGCTGAGGCCTGAGGGGTTGAATGTAATGGACCAGTTCTGAGTGTGATTATGACTCTTGATATCATGTTATCTCCCATGGCTCAAAAGCAGTGCCAGCTATGTTCGGCAGCTGAAACCAGTCGGTCAAGAGAATGCCTCGCTCACTTGTACCTTAAGCTTTTCCTCCCCGTTCTCTAAAACCTGCTGGGGGATAAAAGCTGTTTGTTTGGTGACATGTGCTCAGATCTTTGCAGCACCATAAACATTGCTCATCATTGACAGTGGGGAAAAAAGAATGACGATTTGACGAGAGCAAAACTATTGAGCAAATCTCTTCAATGTGGTCTTTTGTTAGTCAGTAGGGAAAACTGCGTACGTGGTGCCAGTGAAGCGGGAGCGAAACCAAGCGGGTTTGGTGAGGTTCCATTGGGAGCAGGATTAACATTACTGAGCTGCCTTCATGTGTGTTCAGCCTGGTGTTATGCAACGTTACGCGGGTGAAGCTGCTGGACCAGTCACACAGCTCATAGATCAGGTGCACTGCACAAACAAGGTTTTTAATACTACTAAAGCCTTCTGCATATCACATAAACACAATTCTGGTTCTTTATGAAGGTATTTATCTTGACTTACACGCTGTTTACAAAATTCTGTTCACAAGTACGATCTCTTACAGTGCAACACTGTAAGAGTAACTGTTTTTTCCAATTCTTCCAAACTTTAACATGCTTTTTTTACTGTGTCAGAGAAGTTTAGCTCGTTAGTTTGAAGGCCATGGCTCTTATTGCATTTGCCTCTCAGAGTCTTGCTAATGGAAAATACAAATAAATCAATAAATCCATCCATGCACTCTATAAACCACTCAACATATCCCATCATGCACTGAGAAAGAGGCAGGTACAGCCTGGACAGGTCAGTAGTCTGCCACAGAGTCACAGCTACACTCACACTTCTGCCTTGGGACAATTTGTGTTTAGTTAACAATTGTTGTTGTCTTGAAGTGTGCAATGTGGAAAAAGTATTGGTGAAGTTGCAGTTGTTGCAGCCGAATATTCCTCACCTCACCCTTCCCTTCCAAGTGTGTTGAAGAACCTCTGTAGCCTTCTGTTATCATCGTTTTGATGATGATCAAAAGATGTTCAGTTTGTCCATTGAGGGCTATTATAAAAACATGATGGTCCAAAATGACGGCCTCTCTAGAGCTGACCTGGCTCCTGATATGAATATGAACGGCTTAATCAGGTGTAATGAAAAACAACAATTCATACTATCAAGTCATTGTACTTCACACACTGGACCTCTACTACGTGCCTAAAATCCATCCATCCATCTTCTACCGCTTTATCCACATGAAGGTCGTGGGGAGCAGGAGCCAATCCCAGCTGACATACAGCAAAAGGCGGGGTACGCCCTGGACCCGTCACCAGTCCATCACAGGGCCACACAGAGACAAACAACCATCCACTCTCACACCTATGGCCATTTTAGAGTGTCCAATTTGCCTTATCCCCAAATCTGCATATTTTTGGACAACATGACGAAACCGGAGAACCCGGAAGAAAACCCACGCACACACGGGCAGAACATGCAGAAAGGCCCTTGTTCCGACCGGTTCGTGACAACTGGGTCTTGTGCCTAAAACCGATAAACAAATATCCAGAAACAGTATGTCCTCGATGAGTCAATATCCCATAACAATCAACGTGACGTTTGTTTTCATACTCACATCATCCAATAATTACCAAAGTTGTTCTGAATATGTTGACAAAGTGATTAGGTCAGTGTGTTCTTCCCTCACCAGACAAAAAAAAACTGATTGTATAAACAAAATACGATATGTTTTTCCCTGGCAATCAATGTAGTGTGCACCCTTGAGCAGAGTGAAACAGTGAAACACAAACATGATTATGCACTTGCTCTAAGAAGAACTCATTACACTCCGTCTCTGAGAATTTCAACACATCTCCAGAGAAATCATGGCAGGAACAAAACTCGACCCAAAATGTCACAGCATTAGGGGGGGATGACGAAAAGTGTGTCAGAGGCAAGTCGCAACGTTAGTTCAAATTGAATATAAATTCAATGTTGGTTCATTTTCACATTTCAAAACGCTGGTTATCAGGACTTGAGATGCTCACATGATTACGTGAAAAGCAGCAGCAGAGCAGAATCACATATCGAGTGAGAAGAAGAGCGCTGACCAACAATTAAACACAGACAGTTTGCATAAGAAACAAGAGGGGGGGTTAGGGGTGAACTGTTCACTGACTGTGTGTGAAAGTGACAGCGACACCGTTGACACTGTTTCGTTTATTTCTGTCAGCTCAGCGTGACCTGTATCATTTTGGCTGCCTGTCCCAGGGCATCCGGTGACAGACAAAACAATCAAAGTCACTTTCCTCCCCCACCTCTCCGTCTGCTGCCAAAAAAAACAGCCGCAACTCCATCTGACTTTGTGTTTTCGTCCTGCTGCCCTGAAAAGACTTTTATTATCATCTGGCTTGTAAAGGAGCACTTGACCTTTTCATCAAGATGGAGTAAAAGGACTTTTGCAAAAGTACTCCAAAATAGAGCTTTTGAAGCTCTACTCCGGATACGCCTGTTGCCATACTACCTCTGCATTTCAGAAGTTTGAAAACACTGCTGCCTCCATTTTAGTTTGATAGAGTATGCTCACCAGGGTCTTACATTTCCCCATTGATATCGATCAGAGCTGAAACCAGCTCTGCATTGCAGAGTGATATGACCCTGGAGTGAATGCCGCTCCCATTAAAGAGCCGGGTATAATTCCATTTTCAGTTTCACTACATCATCGGTCTAATACACAAAAATCCTCAAAGTCATTGTTTCGTGTTAGTAATAGTGTCTGAAACTGAAGGTCACATGATATACAGGCTCCATCAACTCTGACCTTTGTGTATATTGAGGTGTGTGTTTGTTTGTGGGCAAGATGTGTTTCTATGTGAAGCTCTTTGTTATTCAAATAAAGCTTTGTTGATGAATGCATTTTAAGGTGTATTAGTGAGGATGCAGATTACTTCTGGTATGAAGCTAAAAATGCTTCTCTGGAGTGATATGGAACCACACTAGAGTAATAGAGGGAAACAGCTGTGACCAGACTGACAGCTGCCTCATATGAATGAGCTGAAGAGACCACACCTTTCAGCTCATCTTCAGCAGCGTTCCCCTCCTTCCCCTCTAATTCACCTACGTCACAGAGAGGACTGCATCTTTGTGAACTCCTGGCTGCTGATTTAAATTGAACACATTTACTGTCAGAGCCCTGAGAGTACGAGACGACACTCACTGACCAGACCATCTAGATCAGTAATAGCCGCCAGAATGCAGAGATGTTAAGCATTTCATTTATCCTACTTTGGTGAGAAATCCATCCATCCATCCATCCATCCTCTAGCACTTTAGCCTCCACATGAGGGTTGTTGCGAGCACTGGTGCCAATCCCAGCTGACATAGGGTGAGGATACACCCTGGACTGGTCACCAGTCCATCACAGGGCCACATAGAGACAGACAACCATCCACTCTCACACTCACACCTACAGTTAAATTAAGAGCGTCCAATTTGCCTAATCCCCAAATCTGACATATTAAATATTTTAACACACAGACATAAAATTAAAACACATATTCATAACAAGCATCCACAGCCAACCTTGAAACACTCTGGTCTAGTCTGCTCTGATTGCTCATTCTGTGATTGTGGCGATTGTTTCAAGCAGCCCTAGGTGATTTACCTTTTTAATGCAGTGTGTATTGTGATGTGTGTGTCTGTAATGTGTTCTTGTGCTTTTCTATAATCACTCTTGAAAATGTCTAACGCATACACGAGGTTAAATGACTCTTCATTCTTCATCCATAGAGGAGCATGTAATCTCCGAAGCTGCCGCTCCAAGGTTTTCACATTACATTTGCAGTATAAACGTGAGTGCGCTGCGCTACATGAAGGAAATCAATTTACAGGACAAACGGGGGAAAGCATTTCATTTCAGAAATTCAGACATGTTCCCCCCCCAGTGCGGAATAAAAGAAAAGAAAAGCCCGCGATTCTCTTCTTCTCTGCCTCATGGCAGCATTGGAGGAAAGCCGGCTTTATGATAGCATGATTCATTGGCAGTCTAATGAGAGCCAAAGGGCTAAGCTCTGTATGTGGAATAAAGGCTGCCTCTATTAGTGCTGCTGTCAAAGAAGGGGAGCCAGGCAATGGGTGGCACGGCGACAATTCAGCTCACAGCGTTTACTAATGGGAGTCGGATAGATACTAGGGGCCGGAGCCACAGGGTAACTCACAATATGACGGTCCACGACACCAATAATATCACGATACAACGATTCTTTGATAATCAACATATACGGGGATACGTCACGATATCTGGAGATAACTGGAGAAAACCAAACGTCTGTGAAAAGTTAAAAGTGCCAGATTGCGCTATTTCTTCACAACTTAGAGAACAAAGTGCATAAAGTCTATGTATTGAAGGTTGACAGGGCGTCTTTTGACGAAACATTCTCCTATATAACTTCAGCCCAAGTTTCCCTCATTCACTGTAGCAGCGCCACCACGAGGAGACATGAAGTAGTGGCGCTTGGGACTGTTTACTTCTTACTTCCTTTTTTTAATTAAAATATCAATATTTACCCTGGTGTATCGATAATAACGAGGAAGGAAGACGATCTATCACCAAATTAATATTCTGACCCACCCTTAATCGATACCTACCAAAGTTAAGATATTCATCGCTGATTGAGTAAAATATGTGCTCAATTAATATTAGTATAATATAAATGTTCCTAAGTGGAGGTAAGTTTGTAAAGTCAACGATAACGTTTGAATGAAAATAAAGATGCAGTACAAATCCCCATCAACCCTTTCCTGTGCTGTATTGAGTTTAGAGTCAGATACAGAGAAATTGATTGGTTGACATGGTAATATGACTTTAATGACAAAGTAACAGATGTTTTGTTGCTGGGCAAGGTTTTATGTTCATAGTAGAGGAAACAAAAATCAAGATATACAACCCACAAACCACTAAAGTACTGCTACACTGAAATGACCTGTTGTGGTTGTATTAGTGTGTTCTTTTCAATGCACTTCAGTTGCTCGCCACCAAAGACGACATTAACTGCCTTTCTTGGCCAGCATTCATGTCAGACTCCAGTCATGATAAAAAGTCATCATTTCAGTCATGGTGCGTCTGCCCTTCAGTCGCTCTCATCCGGTGCTGGCTCATTTCCAACTAAAAGCTTGACAAATGAGCAGCTCATATCAAAGACAGAGGGCTGGCCACCACATCCCCTCCTTATTCCAAGAGTCACTGCACACAGGTTCATTTCAGATTAGGGACACTCGTGCGTGCAGGACAAGAAACGAAAAAAAAAAAGGGATTTCTTTGACTAAAGTGAAACAAATGTGCTGCTGTCACTGTGGCGCAGGCAAACAACAATAGAGCGTCCACTGTGATCGGAGCTGATCACAGCTCTGCTACAACAGTGAAGCTGATCATACGACTGCGTCTCAAACAGATGTTGTTCTCTCATTACACACGGGGGTTTCGGTGCTGCACGCAGAACTATCCTGCTACTGAATCTGGATTATAGAGGCATCCCGCTGTCTTACTGTGGAAGCTTTTTGTGCAGTTAATGACAGAACGAAATTGAATCTTGAAAAGTAACACGCTCAAGCACTTGAGAGTGAAAACTGCAGAGGAGAAAGGCAAGTGAAAATCCACATTTTATTTCTACTCTATTCAATGAATTTTGTGAATGAGGCAGAACTGAGGATGAGTCACACTTTAAAAATATAAAATAATGTGATAAAAAATACATACATAGAATGAAATGTCTTTTTAAAAAATAGAAATATTCTGGTGCACAGTGTTTGTTTAAGTTTAATGTCTACCTTTGTGGCTAATACCTGCAAAAACATCAATAAGGTTTATTTGGTTAATGTCTGTAATGGGGCCACACGGCAGAGTAGTGGTTAGTCCGGTTGCCTTGCAGCAAGGGTTAGCCTTTATGCGCTTGAGTTTGCATGGTCTCCAGTTTCCTTCCGTAGTTCAATAATGGTAATCTTGTAAACCTGTTTGAGCTGGGCATATTTTCTATGAATGACACCATAATAAAAAAAATGTAAATAAATCATTACTAACTACAATCAAACCTTAAAAGGTAGGTAAACTCTGCTGTGAGGTTTTGAGGCATATAAAAATATTGGTAGAGTTAATGACTCGACTCTCAAGCATGATGTCAAAAGAAAATCTGACTTAATTAAAACCATAAATCACATTGTCTTGACATTGCCTTGGTGCACAAACTGATAATACCACATTTTTATCTGAGACAAAAAGCCTCTGCACAAATTAGTCGTTAAGACTTAATAGTCAATCTGTGTGTGTTTGTGTGTCAGTATAAGACTGAAGGAGACGAACATCTCTGACACAAAAAAGAGACAGATTTCTTAACCAATGAAAGCAAGAAATATCAGCGCTATGGACTCACCTTGGTGTTAGCTTTGGTCTTGCTGCTGCTGTTGTTATTGTTGAGGCTGGAACTGGCATCTTCATGAACTGTGTCCAAAAGCCAGAGGAGGAACTCAAGGGCATCGTGCTGAGAGTTCCCACGAAACTGAGAGCCATATTTTGCCACAATGCTCTGAAAGAGGAGAGAAATGGTGATTAACCTGTTAGTTATCGGCGGATTCAGGAGTCTTGACATCCTACATCAGCTCCGAGCGTTCACATGAGAATCTCCTCTTACCATCACATTATGTAGATTCATTTAAGAACGTCTTTCTGATACTATCTGACCATAATAAGACCATAAATTGGATAAAATTATATACAAGCTCATGATATCTGACAAGTGTGAAATGAGCACCAGTCACACGGAGCGTTCACGCTACCATAAAATCAGCACATTTAAGACTCTTGTACAAACAAAAAGTTGGTATTTGTTATTGAAACACATACTAAAACGATTATGCCATTGTTACAACTTTATGTTGTTGATTCATTGATGCAACTCTTTTCTCTTAATATCATCTTAAAAGAATGATAAAAAAAGAAGAAAGCCCACACAGATGAAGTCGTGTTTAACAGATGTGGTACAGAAACAAATAAAGTGCTTCTCCACATCAATGAAGCTATTTTTAAATGCTTTACGTTGCAGATATGTGTGTCTGCGTGTGTGTTAAGTAAACACTGACCTTGTCAGGACCAGTAGTCCTCATGGAGACCAAAACCTTGTCCTAATGAGGTCAAAACTACCCAAACTGCTTTAGTTTAGGACAGAGGTTTCGATTGTGGTGAGGTTAAGGTTAAGCATTGACTGGTTATGGTTATTGTTACTGATGGAAGTCAACACACTGTCCTGAGAAGAATAGCTGCAGAAACCTGTGTGTGTGTGTGTGTATGTGAGACACAACAATGCTATTACAGCTGCAACAATTTGTCAATTGATCAATTAGCAATCAAATACTAAATGAACTGCCAGCCATCATTTTAATCTTTTAATTGATTTGCATGTCCATCCATCTATTTTCTAACACTTTATCCTCCGCATGAGGGAAGCTGTGCCAATCCCAGCTGACATAGGGCAATAGACGGGGACAAATGGCCAGTCCATCACAGGGACACATAGAGACAAACAACCATTCACTCTAATTTCCCTAATCCCCAAATGTTTTTGCATGTTTTTGGACTGTGGGAGAACACCCAAGCACACACAGGGAGAACATGCAAACTCCATGCAGACCGGGTCTCGAACCGGGTCTTCTTGCTGCAGAGATAAGAGTGCTAACCACTACACCAACTGTGTGGCGCGATATGCATGTCACACGGTTATATGCATGTCATATCATAAAAAATAAATTTTTATTACATCGTCAATTTGATGTTTCAGACGCAACACTAGACTTTTTTCACAATTTTCCCATTAAGAAAATGCTCAACAGATTAATTAGTAATTCATTAAAGGATACAGCCACTTATTTTGAGGGTTTACAGGACAATCAACTGACATCCATTCCAAACAGAGGCCCTCACATATCAGTGAGGAAAAAGTAAAACTACATCCTCAGACTGTGTCTGACAGCACACGAGAATCAGTAAAGAGTAGTGAGTTTGACAGCGCCATCGTGACACGCAAGGCCGCTCCCTCCCCGTCTTTGCATCACTTTCCTTCACTGTGTGACTGACAGAACACAGGCTTTGCTCTGTGCCTCATTAAAAAAAAAATCACCACATCATACCTGCAGAATCGCCGTATCTAAATATAAACATGGTGCTGACCCCCCTGCCACACACCTGACAGAGACAGCCCGCTAATGAGCTTCATCGCTATGAGGATGCACTGACAGGGGATGGAGGGATGAGGGACAGATGGAGAGAGGGCGCAGTGGTGTGAAGGAAGGAGGGATGCTGGCCGTGTTTCAACAGACCTAAGAGTGTTCTTCTGTCAGCCGTACATAACGGATGCCGTGGTTGTGGCTGAGTCCAGAGAAGAAGAGGGAGAAAACAGAGGCAGCACAGTTTTTCATAGCAACAAATAAAATAAAAGGGGACGCAAACAGAAGGGAAAACACAAGGAAAAGGAGTTTCCAAGGTCAGAACGGTACGGCTGGTACACGACCCGACGGCGTTGAAAAGATATGATAGCATTAAAAGGAAGAGGAGGCTGCTGCGCTGGTCTTATCACTACTGTTTTCTCTCCGAGTGTGTGTGTGTGTGTATCACAGGTTCATTTCTTTGATATCTGTTTACAGTTGTGGTTCTCAGAGCATCTCTGGTGAAATGTACCCCACAATCTCATCTTAATTGTTTTCTTGTAACAAGGAGCTATAAAAGAAAGAAAGAACATTCATTAAGACTGAGAAAAGCAAGGGGACAGAAAAATAGGTTCAAATACTGAGTTCCTCTGCAAACACGAGCAATGTTGAAAGCTGACCTGGGCACATCTCTGGTGGAATCTAAGCAAACACTTCACAGCGAGTCAGGGCAAGGACAACAATAGGATAAAGGGTTGAAGTGAAGGAGCACAGAACCTTTTCTGAGAGTTATTGATCAGACTAGACCAGGGATTGGATTCTCTGCCCACATCTGACAGGGTCAGACCCAAAGTGGTGGGTTGAGGAAGAATTTCACTTAATTCATTCATCATCACAATGAATCATCTGATTTGTGTTTCATTTGTTGACTTAATTCACCATCAAATTAGAGCGTGTGAAACTAAGTTTGTGTATGAAATTAACTACATTTCAAAAGCAGAGATGACATAATTCTCACTTCATGATGCTATTTTTTAAATGTAAAATGACCGTTTATACCTAACTCCCACCTGTAGGTATTAAACTGTAACTCCATCTTCACACACCATAATGTTAAAAACAGATCAGAGCAGTTTTTGTTCAAAAATGTATTCTCATGCAAACTTGGGTACAAACGAGCTCAGCTAAGGTCTAAAGTCTTCAGTATCACCTAACATCAAACATTTAAATGAGTCTCATCAGCTTCAGCGAGCCAATCACCATGCAGCATGCCGTTTGACTGAGATGCAACAGCACTCATGATTGGTTCTCTCAAGGCGTGCATGAAGTTACAGCCAGAAAATGTGTCTGTGTTGATTGTTTTCAGAGGCTAGTGCTTGTTTAATAAATGAAAGTACATTGAGTAGATCTTAAGTGAATAAAATAAATATAAGAACAGAAAGTTGCTCTGTGTTTAAACTTCAGGAAAGGGACAATAGATGTGAAGACACTCTCTGACCAATTAATATTGGCTCAGCTCGCTTGGAACCTCACCAGAGCAGGTACTAAAAGTAGCACCTGGTACCTGGTACCATACCTAACAGAAAAGCAAAATATATATATATATATATATATATAATATAGAATAAATAGAATAAAGTATAGTGGAAAAGCGTCCATAACCGTAAGGAGCAGACAAAAGAATCCAGAACAAATAAAATTGCCAGCATTTAAGATAAGATGCCACAATGACAAAAGACAGTGATAAACCTGCTTAGTCTCCACAGAGGGGGGGGTCATGACCTCCCTGTGGTGGGGCGGGGCTGGATTCCCCTTCTTCTCCACACACTGTCTGTTTTACCATCCTATCTCGCTCTATCTTCCTCACCTCTGCTTCACCTCACACCATTACCCCCGCATGCCCTGTGCCTCACATCCATCCTCCAACCCTGTAAACAAAGATGGAGGCACATGATGGCAGGCTGATAATTTACCACAAACATACGTCAGACGATTGACGCTGAATTCTCATTTACACCACCTCACCTCGCCGTGGTCCGGCCTGCCAAACAGGCCTGGATAGATTCCTTAGTGACGCACATGAGAGGGATATTGACAGATTGTGACAGGATATGAACTTTAAAAGGATTGCACACACTCATCTTTTCCAAACACACTACCCCCCCCACCCCCAACACAGGTATGGCTGGAATGAGGCTGAACAGAATTTGTCATTACGAGGTGCTCCATTTTCTGTTTCATTTTTCAGCCGCCTGATGTTGCCGTCTCACCTCTACTGTCAGAGCAGAGCGGACGCAGGGCATCATCACTTACAGCCTCCATGAATACCACTCTTTCTGCCCTCATGTGGTGTTTCATCCATCTCATCTCATCTCTCTCTATCTCGCGCTCTTTCTCTATCACTCATTCACACACACATACACACCTCCTTCTGAATTCTTCTTTTTCTATTATGGCTGTTTTTTTCTCTCTCTATCATATAAGAACCATTTTTTCCACTAATCAGTCCCAGCTGAGCTCCTATCAGCCCAGGTATTGTGAGACAACACACACACACACACACACACAGAGAGAGAGAGAGAGAGAAAGCGAGTGAGCATCTCTGAGCATCCGTCCTTCCCCCCCTCCTCTTTCCACAATTTTTCCAAGTCTAATCTAATTCAACTTCTTCCTGTGTCTTGCTGTGCCACACAGGACTCACCTTCACAAGAGCAGAAAACAACTGCAGGCAACTTTTAATGACAAATGCTACACTGTGAAGTCAGACCAATAATCCAATAATCTTATATAATAAGTGGTATGTACCCCTTCAAGAATGTGACGTGTCATCAAGTGAGCGGATTCAACATGCTGTTATCACTTTATGACAGTTACATTGTGTTAATCTAGGAAATATCTCACAGCCCTCAGTTTGAAGTGTGCCCCTGAGTTAAGTCCTTACACTAAACCCCACCCCTCTACCTCAACAAGAACCACGACACCCTACTACAGCTACATGTGAATGCACACAACGGAGGGGTAGGGCTAAGTGGTGAAATGGAATTAAGCCTAAGAACTCTATTAAGTAACTTTGTTACCACGTGTTACGGCGAGATCGTAGAAATGAGAAGAAAGAGAGAAAAGCTTTATCCTGAAATCAGCGACGCTCGAAACTTCAGCGCCGTTTCAGAAGGCAATCATACAGCTCGGTCTTCAACTTCTCAAAAACCAATGATGGTAAAGTTGATGAAATCAATCAGGTGTAGTGAAGCTGGGAAACATCTAAAACATGCAGGGCCGGGTCAGCGAGGACCAGGACTGGGGATAAAATGTCTATCATTTTCTAAAGTAATGTTCCTTTCACTTTATTAGTGTTTTTTTTCTTGTATATTCTTATATATATTCTTTTAGGATTTTTTTTTCTTTACCACAGACTGGGCAAGGAACCAAATATGGTAGCTTCACGGACCTTGATTTTCTACATACCAGTAAAGGGTTGAGCATGCATCTATAATGCTGAGGAACATGCAAATCTGTAGGAAAAAAAAGTGTCAGCTGAACAAAACCCGTATATCCGCAGATGCCTTGCACACAGAACTTACTGTGCAAATCAATCTGTAAAATATAAGAAGGGACAGTGAGTGGTGAAATAATCACCTGGCTGCCTGTGCTGCTAAAACTAATAAAACAAAAAAAGTGACCCCAAACATACAGCCTATGTCATTAAGAACTATATTCAGCATAAAAGAGGAACAAGGAGTCTAGGAAGTGACGGTATGACCTGCAATGAGCCCTCATCTCAACATCGTCAAGTGTTTTCTGGGATTACGTGAAGAGAGAGATGGAGTTAAGTCAGCCTTCATTCACAGAAAGTATGTGGTTGGTTCACAACCTGCCCAGGTGTGCAAGTATACCTCGAATAAGTCATGCTGTTTTAAGGGAAAAGGCACCAAATATTGATTTGAATTAAACGTTTCTTCTGTCACTCTGTCATTTTGTAAACTGATCATTATTTCATTCTTTTAATTTACATTATTTTTTTCCACCCTTGCTTAAAACATTTGCACAGTACAGTATATGTATATATATATATATATATATATATATATGTATATGTACTGTATGTGTGGTGCTTATCTACACTGACAGAGAGCAGATTAGTGGTCGCAAACTCTCCTCCATGATTCAGTGATCACATTCTTCCAGCCCGGAACATGACGATGAACGATATAACCCTCCACCATGTTATTCAAGCTTACTATATAAATCATAGTAGGGACTCTAAAAACCTCCCATTGTAGTTTCCTACACAGATACAACACTGTGTCGTTTTATTGCCTTGTGCCACAGCAGTGTAGGTATAATGGAGTACAGCTCAGTGAGTCGTGGGAATGCACGCTGCTTCAAAAACAGCGTACAGCGGCTCCGTTACAGAACTGGTGTTTCCAAGTGTGAGATAAAGTGTTTCGACTATTCTGACTGCATGGTCCTGCTGTATAGCTGTGGCCAAATGTAAAATACACTGACTATTGCATCTGTCGAGTGCTGAAAAAGGAACACAGAATGTGTTCTTGCCTCATACTGTTGTGTTTACAGTGATTAAATCTCAACACAGTGCCCCATCTGCTCCACTGACAAACTGCAGCAATCAAACAGCGAAGAGGGGCAGCACAAGTGTGCAAATTCAGCACAGATTCCAGGTGGTACATATCCCGACTGCTGTGTGCGGGTCTGTCTTCAATGTATACATTTTCAGCACCGAGGGTGGGAATAAGAGTGGCCCTGAAAGGAGTTTGGAGACAAGAAAAGACAAACAACCCATCCTTCTCACTGCCGCTGCCTGCACTGTCACACATTTCCTCCGCTCCCAGAACAAACAAGACTCCTTAAAGCACCAGGCTCCATTCTCTCGGCTGAACTCCTCGCAGAGCTGCATTCCATCAAGCAGAAAAAGATGAATCCGGACTCCTCGCTCTAGACTTCTGCAAGTGTCGTTAAATCCTTTAGGTCGGGAGTGTAAAGCAGTCAAATGGAAAGAGCGTGCTTTGTCATCAAGTTCAATCGGTGTAGACAACTGTTGGACCAACTCATAAAAGGACACTTCATCCCTCCAGATCTCATTTACATCACGCGTGTCATGAAGTGGTTGTGGCAAAGTTAGACATTTAAACCTCCATTAGGCTGATCTTTGTCATTTGCATGCACAAATGCGTCTGGGTGGGAGAATACATGGTCAGGAACGTGGGGCTTTTAACAAAGAGGGACCTAATGCAGGAATGAAGGGGTCAACCTTCTCCTTTCTCATCCTCTACATGTGAAAGAGAAAAAGTCAACAGAAAAACAGTCAAATAAATCTACTTTTTCCACACAATGACTTATATTGTGATTTGGGACAAGGTTTTGGCGTCATGTGGCCAATAAAATGTGAATTTAAATGTGGTTATTCACCGTGAATGAAGCAGGTGCCAGAGTGCTGATTTGTCAAAGGACGATGCAACTAGCATTTAAATGTTGACTTAACTCTGCCTTTGTGAAATGCCTGAGGTCATTCTGGTATCTTCACCGGGACGCTGGAGACGTCTCACTGGCGAGTTTATAAATCCTTCTCACAGGCCACTGTGGAGACATTTGTGCAACAACGATCGCTTGTCAGAGCTGTCTGTCCCCTTTTTTTTGATTGGAGACAAGGGGAGTCTTGCAAAGATCGTGGGAGAGACAATAAGTTTGGTTTACACAGACAGCCCCCCCCCTCCCCCTTTTTTCTCCCTGTCCTCTTCATCTGAGTGCACACCATTGGAGGCATCTCAGCAGGGGGCATTGTCCTTTTCCAGGCTGAATGCACTTGATACAGTAAACATCCCCTATTCTGGGATGAACAGTCAGACACAAATCACCGTGTTGCTGTAGTGAGCGAGGTGAGAAAAAGAGACGGGACACTTTTCATTTTGTTGCCGTATCAAGCTATGATGAGAAAAACAAGGCTATTTGAGAAAAAGCCTTCAAGCATTCAGACTTGAACTTAAAGGGCTAATATTCAATTTTTTTTTTTGCCATCAACCATCACACTCCTCTGCTTTAATCACTTGCTTTGCAGGTGTGCTCATACTGTGCACGTGTACATCAGGTTAGTTGTGGCTGACAAGGCCCCACTCAAATTCACTGTCCCGTGTACAAACTGAACAGTGATTGTGTGTGTATGTCAGTAAAAGTAGTTACTATTCAGTGAGTCTGCTCGTTGACCGTGATCTGCTAAAGCCTCGAGGGGGGGGAAGGCCACTAGATGACCTCTGTGTCTCAGTGCGCAGCCGCATGTTAATTTAACTTACGGATATTTCGCTGCCGTTCGTGCATTCGGAACACAGCCTATGCCACTACTATCACGCGCATTAACAGTTTGTGTGGGTGCGTCCCCCACCCTCCACTTGACAGCCAGGGAATGCAGACGAACCACCTGAAGTCTCATGACCACCCAGAGCGACCTGCGTGTAATCAGTAACCACACAGACCTGCCACTGCTTCAACAAACAATAATAAAATGAGGCAAAGTGATAAGGGTTTGGTTTTTCTTACAACTCTGCCACCAGACGAATTATTCACGGAAGTTGACCTTTGCCCTCTGAGCTACAGTCAGCGAAGTGCATACCTAACACATGTATTCAAACATTTGTTTTGCCAACATTACAGGCCATAGCAGTTGGTAATACTGAACACGAGGAACCTCAGAACTCTTTAATTATATAATAGACGACACCTGTTGTGTTGGTATGAGCCTGCTTATTGCCAAACGCAAGACAAACTGGTCCCTCTCCTCAGTCATTAATGTAGCCTGACATTTATATCTCTTTATCCGTGTATTCATGGTTTGAATGAGGTAAACATTTACTGTTACTTTCTTCTCGAGAACCTCTCCTTTCCCAGATATTTGTCAGGACCCTTATGTCCTCGTGAAGACCTCGTCCTAATCAGACACAGGACCTCATTTCTGAGGCTGGAAGGCCACGGTGGAAGTCAGTGCACTGTCCTAACATGAATTGCTTGTATTTGTCACCTCTTCAGGACATAAACACAGACTTTTGCGTTGTGCACACACACTTAGTATATTAGAGTATTATATATATTATATTATATTATAGTAGAGTATTTTTATCATTATTATTATTTTCATTATTATTATTATCAGTTGTCGTGATCATTTTCTGTATGTATTGAACATTTTGTATCACGATAACTAGGCCAGGGCTGTCAAAAATACTATTTTCTTTCCATTCCAGACACCTGTGACTACATGTTTGTGCCTTTGTAGATCCACTGTGATCTGTACGTTGTAATGCACATTAAGCATAATATTGTTGAAATTCCACTTGTTTTTTTCAATAAATTTCATCTTTTGTTAAAAGACACTTCAATAAATGTAAAACATTAATGATGCTATTCTTTTCCAGGTCTGGCCTGGTCAAATGGTGCTGTATCTGGCCCCTGACACCCCTGTGTTAGGCCCTACATCTAATTAATAAAAATGTAATAAACTTCAGTTTGGTCAAAACAAACACATTGAGATACATGGTTAACCTTTATTTAAACACATGGAATATGAATTAAGTAGCGTCTACCAGCCCCTTGCTTGCTGCTACTGTGTCAGTCCTCACCTTGAATTCCACGGACAGGTGAGGCGTGTACTCCAGCGTCCACAGCCCTCGCACCAGAGACGCCAGATGCTCCGTCACTTCTCCACGGGCGGTCTGAGCCGCCTCTGCCTTCAGCTCACCGTTCACCCTTCCTTGTTGGCACATAAGATCCGACTTGTACTGCTCCAGCCCGAGGTATTCGGCCAGCAGGTCCGTGTTGCTCAGGCACTGAACCACGGCGTTCATGAAACAGGTGTTGCCGTGGTTCTTCAGACCCAGCACTCCGGGGGTCTTGTCGCCGTAGCACCACGACAGCCTCTCCTTCACGGAGCCGTGCGAGGACACCGTGGAGCTCTTCTTCACGGCTCCCTCTCTGGGGCCATGGGAACAGTCGTCTTTGAAACCCCCAGAAGAAGAAGCGGTTTGGCCGAAGCCGCCGTCGTCGTCCTCTGCGTCCGGAGATTCCGCGTTTCCAAAGTGCCTCAAAGTGCCCAAAGTTTTAAGGATCCTTCCCATGAAATTCCCAAACGAGCGCAACGATTTCCTCCTCATAAACCTCCCGGTTTTGTATTTCTTCTCTTTTCGCGTTGCCGATTTGGGTTTCATGGGTTGTTTTCTCGCCTTATTCTCCTTGCGGGTATCCATGGCTGTACTAGTACCGAGAGAAAACGGAACAGGCTAGAGAGTCGCACCTGTCTGCCAGCCTGTCTACCCCTCCTCCTCCTCCTCCTCCTCTTCCTCTCTCACTTTCCTTCTCTCCACAAACCCTTTACCGCTGTGGCGGCGCCAGTCAGTTGCTGGTTTCATTCTGTTGACATCCTCGGTGATATTCCCGGTGTTGTTGTCGCCAGTGTGCGCGCTGTGTTCGGTGACACGCTCCTTCCAGGAACTACAGAGACGAGCCGTTTCTTTCCCTCCTCGCCGCAGGTCGAGTCGCACTTCCTCATCGACGGCTCTCCGCTCTGAGTCTGTACTCTCCTCTCACTATCCATCCCTCCCTCCCTCCCTCTCTCTCCCTCCCTCCCGTCTGTGGAGCCACAATGAACAAGTGTCTGTCTGGAGGTTCCCCTCCAATACCCGCCCCCCAAGATATGAATTCAATTAACCTGGATCACGACATCTAGTATCAGAAATAATGTCACAACAAAGAACAAATTGTAGACAGAAACTTTGCATGTATTGTTTAACACACTGGTTACAAGGAAGTAACTGTCTTTAATTGGCCAATGAGTTATCACTGTGGCCTCACTCAAGCTGCCTCATGCACGACCAAAGCTCTCTTTTTTATGTCTAGATTATACATATATATATATACATATATATATATATATATACATATATATATATATATACATATATATGTATATTTATATATATATACACATACATATATAGGTATATATCTATATAGATATATATATGAAAAGCATGTTTCACACATGTGGGAATCTCAAAAAATAACAAAATAACAACATAGATAGTATAGTTAGATACAGATAATATATATATACATATGTATATGTATATATATATGTACATACATACATACATATATATATAAAATAATCTCCCACCTCACCTTTAATATGCAAACAGGGATGAATGACATTCTTTCTGGTGTGCTAATGCCACTATAGTTCCCCATGTGCACCTAATATGTATGGGAAAGGGAGGGGTGAGTGAAGAGGTCCACTTTTTGTCGCAACTTTTTGCCTCATTAGATGTCACAAATTCTTCGATAGCTGCTTTTATCATCAGCAGTGCTACGTCGCTCTGTCCAGTCCTGTCCCCGTCCTTCGCAGAGTCAGCAGAAAGGTACCAGAACCCGGAAATGATGCATTGCTTTTTTGTTATTTGTGTCGTCAACATCTGCTTCAAAATGCATAATGCATGCATAGGCTGGTTTGTGGTCATGAGGGCAGTGTAAGCCTTTTTATGTACTTTACATAAGCCTAAAGAACCTATAGATTTAAACATACTTAAAGGTAAAAAGAGATGATTTTCATTCACGGTCTACCACTTTATCCTCCACATGGCTGAAGCCAATCCCTGCTGATATGGGGTGATATGGGGTACAATCTGGACAGGTCGCAAATATAGAGAACCATTCACTCTCACATTTAGTGTATGACCATATATCTAAACCTCTTCATGGCCACCTATAACACTAAATACCTATAACACTATATATCGCTAAAGTATGTTCCTATTGCTGCCACAGGGTGTGATATATGTATGATTTTCACAGTTTTATTCGTTAAAAACTCCAGGCACATTAATGCTGCTGCTAATACACCTTTAAGTGCCACAAAGTGAGTGACATGGCTATTAAAGAACCATTGGGTCTATTTGTGGGGATCCAGCGTGTTCATTACCCTAAATCCAGATTCTAATCATTGGAAGCTTAATTTCACAGCTCACCAGTAGTAAAAATTGGATTTATTGAAGCAGATGTAGCGATTTATTGAAAAAGATCACCGGGGCCTCATCCAGTACGTTATATCCTTTCTGTAATGCTATTAGGCCAGTTAGGAAACTCACACATGTGATAAACCATCATAACAAGCGGTGTGTTTCTGTCCTTTCAAACGCACTGTAGATGTTTACTTTCTTTAGCAGGGTGGAAAAGAGTAAAGACCAAGATGCCCTATTTTACTGATCTAGGGATGTTTTTGCTGACTTAGTTTGTAATGTAGGTTTGTTATTTTACTTTTTTGGGGGGAAGCAGGGGTGAGCTATTAATTATTCAGATAAGCCACAGAGAAGAATAATGAGGAGAATGGGTTTAGACCCGAGACAGTCGGAGAGGCACTTTGTTGTACAGCGCTTCACTCTTTAACGAGTATCTTTCAGGGAATCACTGCTGATAGATGAGCTGACAGAAGCCATGTGTTGAAGTGTCATGAATCTGAGCACTAGTCAGACAAATCACTTCTAAGTGGCATATGTATTTAATGTACTAAATCATATAGCCCTGTGAAAGTATGCCATTATCAAACAGTCTGTAGATGCAGAATTCCTCTGCTGAGGAATTAACATCCGAGAGACTGCACTACTGAAAATGTTTCATCCTTTCAATTCTGTCCTTTATTGGAAAAGGAATCAACTTTATAGACCTGTAGTCGTCGAATCACATTCATTATTAAAACTCATTCTGCCGTGTGAATGTCAGACTGTTAGGTTCTCATTACAATGTCATAGAGACAGATTAAAGGAGAACGGCAACAGTAAATGTGATTATACGTAAGTGTGGTGGTAAACGTTTCGGTTGCTTCAAGCGGTTGTCACATTAGGAGGAAGGAGGGTGAGGGAATCTCCAACGTAGGATGGCTCCATCTGCACTCGTGCTGACTAAGGTGCGGTTATTGGAGCAGATCCCAATGCTGGTGATAGAACCGCCATGGGCGATTCCTATGTGGGTTACTACACCTTCCATGTAATCCCACACTTTCACCAACTTGTCATCTCCACCTGGTATGAAAAGAGGATCAGAAAGTCCAAGATGAAAAAAAAAAAATCTGTCATCGGTATACAGTTCTGTCAATAAAAGCGACATCATGATCATGTTTAAGCAATAAACCATCCATCTTCAACCACTTTATTCTCCACATGAGGGGCAGTGGGGGGAACTGTGTCAATCTCAGCTGACCTGGGGCGATAGGTAGGTGGGGGACACATCGCTGGTCCATCACAGGGACACAGAGACCAACAACCATGCACTATCACCTATGGTTAATTTAGAGTGTCCAATTTAACAAATCCCCCATATTGCATGTTTTCGGACAGTGGAAACCGGAGAAAACCCACGCACACACTTTGGTCCAAAGGCAAGAGTGCTAACCACTACACCAATCATGTGACCCAGCAATAAATGCTCATATATGCTCATATACCCAAAATTCTATTCACTTTTGGTTACGCAATGCGTAACGTAGTAAGCAGCAGATGTGTAATGGTCCATACCTGTCACAAAGTGTTTACCATCATGTGAGATGTGCATGTCGTTGATGGCCCCAGACTGCGAGCCCTCCAGTTCTCTGATGGTGGAGCCGTCATATACGTCCCAGTATGCGACCTGCACAAAGTCATTAACATGCAACAACCCTGAAAATGTAGCTGCGGGCATTGCGCTGTATGTTCAACACGGGCATTTTTTGTGGAAGAAAGACAGTGCCCCATAAGATGTAGGACAGCACACTTTTCTGCACCGTTTTATGTCATAGAATTCATCGAGGCTAAAGTAAAGGCAAGAAAATACCCAGCATGCGTCATCAAAATTGTCAATTGTATTCTTCAAACTACAGGCGTCTGCTATACAGCTGTATTAATTGCTGCTGATATGCAAATGTAATTGTTGGGAAAGCTAATGACAAACAAAACAAACGACGTCGCAAACAACACATCTGTGCTGCATCTCCACACTCATCGTGAAACGTGCAACATGTCACCAAACAATTACCCTTTCTGCTTCATTATTCTCACTGTGTGAGGAAATGAGCAGGTTCGACTCTATCTGCCATACACACACACACACTGCTACTTAACCAACAGTGTGTTTGCTCTTTTAAATAAGATGAAATCATCTTAATCAGCGGGCTTAACAGCCGATAAGGTGTAATGTCTCACAAATCTCACTTCTTAGCCGAACATATTTATGACAAAAGAAACAGAATCAGAGTAACACAGCACACCAACAAGGGGTCCCTCTTGTATTTACAGGAAATAGCCAAACTGATTAGATCGTCAAAGCAAAGTAAACAAGTGCCCAGATGGATTCTTCTATTAAAATCTGTCTTGTGAGGAATGAATAAGCCTCCTGGAGAAGATTTTGTCACAAAACGTGTCACCGATCTCAGTCCCTTTGTGTATTTAAAAGTCCAAATGCCATTTTGCCTAAACTGAGGAAAACAAAAGTCAACCAGGCATTACAGTACATCGACAGATTGAAATAATCTATGTATAATCTGAACGCGACGCTGTTACGCAGAGCTGTTCAGAATAAGATCAACATTCATGAGAATATCCGCCGAGACAAAGATTTCATTTCTCAGCACAAGACAATGTCCATGATGCATTTTGGGAGGGGAAATTTCATCTCACACAGACGTATCAAACACTGTGGGTTATTTTGGAATGACATTGACAATGGTGTTATTTATAGTTCCAGTAGTAGCGAGTGATTCTCAAAGCAATAAGATAACCCTTTTAAGCCACAGGGTGTGTGTGTGTGTGTGTGTGTGTCTGTGGGAGCTTTGTGTTCCTCTGCCTCGGCGTGGCTTACTTAGATTGAATTGCATGCTGATATTAATATTTCCACAAAATAACTTTGCAAAGTATAAGTGAGGGGGAAACACAGTCACCACAACACCAAAGGATCGGCAATCAGTTCTTCTTCTTTGCTGATTAACCTCAAATCAGAATATAAGGTTCACAGCTGCAGAGATTATGTAAATTAATTCAACAGAGGTGTGATGCATTTACCAATATGGGGCCTCTTATGCAAGCAATGTTTTCAAAACGGCAAACAAAAACAGTGTCTCTGAAAATACCACCGTGAATGCTTCAGTTTGTATGAAATGCCTCCATCCCTTCTTCCCTGCCACAGTCACAAACCCCTGCCTCCTCCTTCCTGATCTGATTGCAGCAGCTTATTAGAGACTCTTACTTGCGTGCGTTGTCTGAGCCCATGTGTGTTCACTCCACCACAGCCTGGAAACTGGACCATCAGGTCGGAGCTGCTCACCTTATAACAGGTAAGACCTGAGTCCTGTCTGCTCGACCAGAGGAAATCCATCCTTAAAGCCTTTTGCTATTGCATCATTACACTCAAATGAGCCACAGAAGGTTATCAGTTACAACACACATTTACACAGATACACTCTCTCAAAGGGAAGCTCTCCTTCCTACTACCTCACTACCTTCTAAGAGAACGCACCTTCACATTTGGGAAAAGCTTTGCAAATATCATCACCCAACTGCAACTAAAAATTACTTTCAGTATTGATTCATCAGTTGATAATAATAAGTATTTCTTTGGTCCATAAAATGTTGTGGATTGGTGATCCCCAAACCTCCAAATGAGGATGTTCTCAGACATCAGTTTCAATGATTTGAAACCAGAAAATATTTACATTTAAGAAGCTGAAAAATCAGAGAGCTTGTTTTAATGGAAAAAACAAACTGATTATCAAAATAGTCCATAATCGATTAATAATAGATCGCCCTAAATCATAGGGCCATTACTTATACAGATTACAGATACTGCGATTGTGATGTGTCATACTATTTTTGCGTCTTAACTATCATTTTCAAATTGTGAATCCCTGTAACACTGCAGAATGTCATCATAATCCTTTTTTGGATGTAAGATTAATCAAATAAGTGCAGTGTCTTTGAATTTGGGCATTGCATTTGTTCATGTCATGTCATGTCCCCCCCCGACCATCATCATCACCACCACCTCCTGTCAGGTGCACTTCTTCTCTATCTCTTCTCTCCGTCTCTCACAGTGAGGAATTTCCTCACAGAAACATGATGTGCTGTGATAAACACAGAAGTAAGGAAACACACACAGACAGAGAGAGAGCGAGAGAGAGAGAGAGAGTGCATTGGTATTTGTTCCCCCACAAAGAGAGCTTGTGTCCTGGATGAGCAGATGGTGAATCTGGCTGGCACTTGGGTTGCTTAGACACATCCACAGGAAGGCAGGAACACCACAGCACTCCTCTCTCTCTCTCTCGCTCTCCTGACATGAATCGCTCTTTCTCACTCACTCTCCACTCGTTCGGCACATCCACAGCGCTCTGTTAATCAGCACAACTTGTCCTCACCTCTCACCGTGCAGAGTGGGAGGCAACAATACGGGTCTGGTGTGTGGCAAGGTTCATGGGGTTCGGATGAAAGTGCACAATCAAGGAAATAAGCGTCTCATTCCGCCACTGTGAACTTGGCGTAAAAAATGCACAAGTGGTGGTGAGTTAATCACAACTGCTCACAAAGTTACTGACTTTGTGAGGGGCTGAGTGTTTTTGCCACACACCGACACAATGGCTTAATTACGTCGAGCCGAGGAAACAAATGACAAGCTTTTTAAACTCATCCACAGACATGCAAGTCTTGTGCAAGTCTGCTGATCCCGCCAGATGACAGGCTTTTCCCTCATGCTTACTGAGTGGAAATTCTAACAACAATAATAATAAATTAATAACGAGATTGGTAGATTTGTGAGTGCCGAGTGTCAGCCTCTTTATACTCAGAGTAAATATCAATCACAATCACTACATCTTTTCCCCCGGAGACATGAGTCTCAAATCTCAAGGCAAAGGTAAATGGGCTGATGGAATATACTCGTGGTCCCAAACCATACCTTTCTGTTTGTGCCACTGGTGATGATCTGGTATTCTTCCGGGTGGTAGCACACCGTCCTGAACAGCGTGTTGGCGATGACCCTTTGAAGACTCACAAATCTCCTACAGGAAGAGACGGAGAAGAGGAAGAAAATGTTGCTTCGTTTTCAATCAAAACTACGTCTCGCGAGAAGTTCTGTGACGACACAAATGACAAAGAAAAGACCAAGATCATTTTAAAAATATATATATATATAAAAATAAATTGTCCTATACATCCTCCCACAAAATGTCTGTGGACGCAGCGCATGATGTCCCTCAGTCTCACATTATGACACAAACTGTGTTTTGCAGGAAGCTGCAACTTGATTTAGAAAGAGACTTTGCCTTGTTGCACCTGCAGAGCGGCTAGAACTGGGGAATTTTGTGTATACACTGAGCTCCTTCCTTCATATGACATCTAAGTGTGCAAAACTCCCCTCAGGCCGTCTGAGAGGTGGCACTACATGAAAAGCAAACAAAAAGAAAACATGAACATATTTGCAAATATGGTCCTGACAAACCCACAAGATAAAAACAAATATTGAGAAGAAAGACTCCTATTGTCCAAGACTGACTGACCCAGACCTGGAAAACAATGTCTGTCACATAAGAGAGGTTTGAGTGATGCATTTCAGTCATTTAGCAGGCGTGTGACGCTCGTTTCCCACCCCTCATGTAGCTTCTTGTCCGTCTAATATTGTTTTCAACATCAGAAAACAATATCACATAAACTAGAGGACAGACAACTCATGTCAAAGTTTTCATTTCTTGATTAAAAAGAAATCACAGCATTTTTATTCTATTGAATAAGCCAAACACCACTGGAAAACGCCAACATTGTAAGACCTTAGGACAACATTGGCATTTATTTTCTGGCATTTTGTATCACAATGTTTATTATGTCCAATATGTTTGTATTGGATACTGTAATGTATCAGAGGTCAAATAACATTCCTTTCAATTTATACCATTCTTAATCTTAAAAGAGAGGAAGTGTCATAAGAATCGAATTTATTTGAGGTTGTTTGCTGAATTCGTTAAATAATCCATGAATGACAATAGGTCGATAAATTTCAGGTATTTCATTCAACAACTTAAAGATTTCCTCAAGACAAAATAAAATAAAATGCTGTGTTTGTGTCCTCGCCATGGACTTGTCACTTTGCCAGGGCTTGTCTGTGCATGCAGATGAGCTACTCACACAATGTCCCAAATGATGCAGACACCAGAGCTGGCAGTGACACACTCCTTGTCGTCGCTCTTGATTTTGATGCAAGCCACAGTGGCTTTGTGCTCTTTCATGGTTTCCAGCAGTCGTTGGCCCCACGGATGCAGCTCCCACACGCACACCTTTAATATGAGAACAATGCGAGAACCCATTCACCCTCACAGAATATCCTTTTTTCGCCAACTGTGATGCATAAATAATCCACACTGTTGTCTTTCTTTTTAATGATTGATGAAGCAGAATGCAGAACACAAGATAATTAAGAATGGAAAATTAAAGTAAGAAATTTCATTCTCATTTATCATGTATATAGCTTCAAACTACTGTGTGTGTATCAATGTGAATTTCCTCATGGGGGATCAATAAAAGTACTTTATTATTTTTAAGGTATTTTTTATCTTTCCTTATCTTAAGAAATTGCACATAGAGATAGAGATGTTTGACTAAAATATCTTTCATAATTTGCCAATTTTACTATATTCTCAGTAAAAATGCATGTGATACCATCCAGCATCTGTAACATGGAATTCTAATAGATTATATCATGTGACTGCATTAATTAGCTTCACGGTTTCACTTTAAAAATGTCTTAAAAGTAGGCTGGACCTAATTGTTTGGTGGCTTGTCCTTGATGCGGTCACTTTAACAAAGCGATATTTGGTTTATCACTGTTATGTCTCCTGACCTGTCCATCTCCTCCTCCGCTGATGATCCTCTTGGAGTCCCTGGTGCCAGCGATGGCTGTCACACCCATTCTGTGTGCATTATGAATGATGAGCATGAGCCGCCCACTCTCCGGTGCAAACACGCGTATAACACCGTCATTCCATGCTGGCAGACAAAAGACACAAAGTCAGAAACAGTCTGCTATTATTGAGACGATGAATAACTGAAGTTTTGCAATATTTTGAGGAAAATGGTAAGAAGAAGTGTTGGTGGTTCAAACTCTGACTATTCCTTGTAGTGACGAGCTCCAGTGTCTTGTCTGTGTATAGTTTGAGCTGATTCCTCACCACTGATGATGCTGTGTCCATCAGACATTAAGTGCAGGGAGTTGCAGGTCATGTTAGGTACAGTGATGCGCAGCAGCTCTTTGGGCTTGTCGATGTGCCACAGCCGGATGTCTTCCCCAGAGCAGGTTGCAAATAATTCAGATGTCCCACTGACCGAAAAACAAAAAAAAGATTAAGATGTACAAAGAATTATTGAGTTAAGTATAACCACCATGTTTTTATAAAATAATCCTACATGCAAGTATCCACATGCTTACTGATATTACAATGAAAACGAATTCAATATATTACTAAGCACTAATATAGAAGATATATCTATGAGTTATACTGTTTTTCTAAGCTTTTGTTAGAGTAACACGGCTGAGGTGATCATATGTCGCCCTCTAGTGACCTTAATGTGGTACTGAAGTCCTGCATAATGAGTAACAAGTGGAGTTTTGTTGTGTAGAGTTCATATAATCCTTCAGATGGCAAACGTCATATGAAAGTAATCCTCCACACCAAATGAGGCAAAGCAAACCCTTTGTTAAGCTCTTGTTTGATGTCAAGCTTAAGAAAAGTACTTGTTTTTGTTGGACAAATGACACCGATGATTGACTGATGACACCTTCTCCCCCCTGAACTGTAGCTCACTTACAAAGGGATGGCTATGTCACTGACAGCGGTGCTGTGGCCGGTGGATATGAGCTGAGCTTTGAAGTCCCCAATAGTCAGGCGGTACATCTGAGCGGCCTCTGTCCCGACAAAGATCTGCTGGCTCTCTCCTCGTAAAGCGATGGAGGTCACTCCCTTTTCCAGTTGGACTTTCCTGGTTATGGAAAAAAAAAACAATAAATGAAAGTGGCTGTAAAGATAGCACAGTATAACTGTTTACGTAATAAAGAGGCAAAACCATCGTAGGAAGTCAAATGTCAACTGTAAAGTGCTTGACGACAAGAGAAGAAAATCTAAATTACACAATTACTAAATTGTGCTTATACACTTAATACAGTTGTGTAACTCACTTCAGAATTTTGAAGTTAGTCCTTGAACATAGAGTGAAGATGCCACATCCAGAGCCCACAAGCAGATCTCCAGACTTTAGTATCTTAAGGACGTTGACACCCTGCGCAGAAACGGTGAAACAGAGTACTAAACGGTTATTATGCGGACAACATGCTGAAGACTGGACACCACTGGAGTGTCTGAATTACTCCCAGGAACTAAAAAACCTGCCATATTTTACGAATAAAGCACATTAGTTGGAAACCAACATGTCCACAAGAAATTACAGCTGCAAATTGAATAAAAATGAAAAGAAATAAGGAACACGCTCCAAGGCAGGAAACTTGGAATCAGGGACATTAGAAATGAGCAGCTGGATGACCCATTCTAGTTGACCTACCAGGCTGTACTTTGTTTTAACTGGTCCACAGTCACACAGAAGCCCTGTTTTCAGGTTGATTTTCATTATGTCTCCGCTGGTGGTGCCACAGAACATGAACTCATCATCCTCGGAGATCTGTGCAATACATAAACAGGCAACCTGAGCAATACTTCACACATCTGATGTACATTTTGCTGCTCAGAATTGAAAGACTCTGTTGCCCTTGAACCTCGACACATTTCACAGTCCTCTTCAGCTTTCCAGTCTGACACTCTGTGGGCCGGATCTTTCTGTTTGCAAGGTCCAGCTCCCAGACTCGCAATGTTCCACTACACACACACACACGCATACACGAAAACAAAACATGAATTTTAAAATCAAGCACAGGGAAGATGACAGTCACACTACGAATGTAAGGATTTAAAACCCAGGAGAGGCGTCTCTCTCACCTCCCGGCAGTAACGAAGACATTGTCATTTGTGTTTAAGTACTGCACAGTGAGGCAGTGACCGGCGCTGTGAGCTGAGGCTGGACTCCCACAGATGGCCTGCTTGGTCTCTATGTTCCATACGACAATGCTGTAAATACACAGAAAACACAACACACATTCAACAAATGTCACACAATGTCTCTGCATGATTTTAAGCTCAAGGTAAGTTTCTGTACCTGCCATCATCCTGGCCCCCAAGGGACACCACGTACTTGTCATTAGGAGAGAAGGCCAGAGCCTCGACTTTAGCCTTGTGGAGAAGCAGCTGGGCGTAGATTGTTTGCTGTGCGTAGTCCCAGATGATTATCATAGCCTATAGGTAAAGATAAATATAATGTTTTAAATAATACAAGTGATAAGAATTTGTTGTCCATCCTTTATTTTTACATTGATTCAAGCCCACATGCGCTGGATGCAGAGACATGAATAATGTACGTTTACATTTAAGCATTGAGCAGACAAAGAGGAATAAGCTACGTAGAAGAAGTCTTGGAAAGAAATCCACTTGATTGGAACAGTGGAATGGCAGCGGATGAGAGTGCAGAAGGAGATCGTACAGGGGGAGGGGAGGGTACGGTTCTTTTATGAAGCTAACACAATCAGAAATCTTGTTTTAATAATGAGAAAAGCTTCAAACTGATGATTCTATTATCAAAATAGTTGACGGTTCATTTAATAATCGATGAATAGTCAATAAATTGAGTAATTGTTTCAGCTCTACACGCAACATCAAAAGACGGCCATTTTGACATAATTTGAGCACATGTGTTAAAACAGTAGCACAATAACGATGGCTAAATGGAATTCAACCATCATTATCATGTTGATTATTTACTCCTGTGATTTTCTTACTCTAAACTGTCACAATGGCTGCTGTGAGCAGATAGTGGGCTCTTTTTGACACGTCACAGTAGGAACATCATTGATTAGGTGATTAGTAACACCTGTGACTTTACTGCCAGAAGATGACGACATAATGGCTGCCGTACAAAAAGCCCATTGATAATACTGGGAAATTTTGATTACTGTGATGCAGTTGAGTTATTTCTACCTTAAAGCCCATGAAGTTGACCTGTCCAGAGGCAATATACTCTCCATTTTTGGACACTGAAATACAGGACACGTTGTTTGTGTGTCCATGCAGGAACCGCTGCTTTCCATCGGCGATTCCCTTCAGAATGACTGTGGATCCCAGCGGATAGATGAGGTGCTCTCCGTCTGGGTGCACTTTCAAGCCAGAGAACACGTGCCCTGAGGAAACATAAGATGGGACATGTTTCATTACAGTGAAGGACAACAAAGACCTGTGGTTGTGATGTTTGGTCTCTTAATATTTAATAGTTCATACTATCCATTATAAAAAAAAACTATTTAAATGCAACCAGTGTTTAAAATAAAACTAAATAAATAGCAGTGAATTTAATAACATCACATTCATTAATAGACACTGTATTCATGAATAAACACATTCATATTCTTTTTGCACTCTGTACATATGCATCACATTCTAACATTAAATTTCTTATTTCCCCGTATAGGTATGGCATATGTTCTAATACTTTCTTACCATAGATGTGAACGTTCCTTTATTGTGAGTTTGTATGTCGTGTATTAGTCAGTATCTGCTCTAAGACAAGGTATCCCAGTTTTGGGATAAATAAAGTACATGTTAATTAATAAAACGTACTGATGATTACTCATCGGCAAAACAAATAGTGATTATCATTTGATGACAGGTAATTCATGAATATTAATTAGCATGCCACCTCACTACCTGTAAGTTGACTCTCATCTTTCTTGGCAAACAATAGCAACAACAGTAGAGAAAAGAAAACTTACCATTGAATCCAATAACGGCCTCCAGTTCAAGTCGAGGGACGTCTTGTGTTTCAAGCGCCATGTCCAGGATCGATTAGATGTTTATTTTCCTGTAAAATGTTAAAAATTAGACCTACTTTCAAAAATTCAATTTCAATTTTTACCGGGAAAACAAACGCGAGAGTTCTTTTCTCTCATAGTTTTGGGAAAATCATCTTCGAACTCATCGAACTCACCAAACTCACCAAACAGACGTTACTTAGCAACAGCCGGAATTCAGCCAGTGATGCCTTCACGTGCACTCGGAATTTTTTTCCTGTTTTTAAAAGTGGTGCGCCCGTAACTGCTTTGTGCAAAGAGTAAGACATTTTACGGAGCCCCTAAAGGGACATGGAAAAAAATAAAATAAATAAAAAACGTTGCTCGTGCGCACAAGATCATTTCTGGTACACTCACTTCTTTTAGATTCTTACAAGTACTTATTATCCAAGTTTCCTCTTAAACCTCCGGCCAACCCAGACTATGTATTTCTCTTTACAAACTCTACATCAAACTAAATCCACTAACTCTATAACCTTTAAACTTCAAAATGACTCTGCCAGCTATGGCAGTTATAAAAAGTACTTGCTGTCTAAGCCATCTTGAATCGAATGTACCCTGATATAGACCTTTCTTGAGGCATCGACCTCACTCCTTCCATGTTGCGTGTCTGTCTGCTCTCAGTCACATTTTGTCTTTGAAATGATTTCAGAAACTTTCCATTGCGTCAAACCAAATCCTGGCATTTTTGGCATTGCTCCAGACTTGGATTTGCATGTTTTGGTGTTTTCTTCTTTGTTGGCTCAGAGAACTGTCTTACTTCAGAGGAAAGATCTTGCTTCTTTCTGACATTCTTTGAATAAACCCACCCCAGATATGTTTTCACAAGTCAGTGTTTATTCACGTCTTCATCAGCACAAATGAAAATACATTCGAGTACTTCAGTTGCATATGTATTAACGAATGTTTTGGCCTCTTGCATTTGTGATGCAGCAATCTACAGCAGTGCAGTCATGTACCTGTTGATTAGCAGTAAGCTACTACGCATGTTTCACAAAGGTAGATTACGTTATACATTACATTAGCTATACAAGTCTAAAAATAAAAATCATATTGAAATTATATTAAAGAATGAAAAGGACAAATTTTGATAATAGTTTTAATTACACAAAACTCGTACTAGATAAGTGCTGCGCCAGTTAAAAGTTCAAACCCATTGCACTTTTGGCCACTCTTGAACTCACATTAGGCGTTTCCCATTAGTAAAGGTAACAGGTAACGTGTCCGCATAGTATCAGTTTAACAGTACTTTCCTGCTCTCAGTCAGCGCAGTCTGCAAGAGTTTGATTAAAATAATATTTTTTTTATTTACATACAAGCAAATATTAAATTTACAAACATGGAATTTTAATTAAACAGTTTTAATTGGCAAAGGAAATTTGGATTCTTGAGTTAAGCACTGCAGTATGACAATCACTGACTGCAACGTGCACATACTTCATTTGCAAGCCTTCAAATTTGTTTTCTCAACTCTGTCATGAGGACATTAACAAAGCTGCCCCACGCATTTGTAAGACACATAACCCTGTAAGGAAATCAGGAATGATCAGGCAAAAGTATTTTCTTTTTTTTAAACTGTAAATGATATAATTAAATCAAAATTATAAAGCATCACAGAATAGCAAAATCATTAAACAAAAATATGACAATAAGGGAGAATACAGAGATGGTATGTGATCAAACGTTTTTTACGCCCTTACTTCTCCATACTGCATGTTGCCATTAACAGCCTTCAGTCTTTTGTGAGGTCCTGTTGTGCAGGAGACCTTTTACTGTCTCAAGTGAGAAAGCTGTCAAATCTTCAAGGCAAAAAGACTCCAGGTGCCACAAATGATTGTGTGTGTTTGCCCAATACTGCTCAACCATATGTTAAGGAAATATTCATTTTAATTGCCAACATATTTCAATAAAAAGGAAGATAAGCGAATTAGGAGCTCTGTATTAAGTGTTTAATTGAACAGCAAACATTAGCTCTCAATGAACCACAAGAGTGTTAGATGATGAGATAGTATTTCCTCACTTCCCCTTCAACTGCTGGGACTCTCAGAGGGTTTTACAAAACTTTCTACATCTTCCGATGCCTCCATAGACATCTGTTTGTGTATGTGTGTCCTCCGGTGTCTGGCTAGGGAATGGCTCCATGAAAATCTGCGGCCACAGGTGGCGCACAGATAGGGTTTTTCTCCTGTGTGTGTCCTCTGATGTTTAATCAGTGACGTGTACCGTGTGAAGGTTGCACCGCAATCGTTGCAAATATACTTATCTGATTTAATGTGAACATTTTGCATGTGTTCTTTCATGTTGCCCAGCTGTGAGAAGCCTTTACCACACACAGGGCAAAGATGCGGTTTCTCTCCAGAGTGGATCAACGCATGGATGTTCAAATCTTGACGAGTATAAAATCCTTTCCCACAGACAATACATTTGTATGGTCTTTCCCCAGTGTGGCTCCGCATGTGTCTTTTCAGTCCCTCTGAGCGGGAGAAGCAACTTTCACACAAGCTGCATTTGAAAGGTTTCTCACCGGTGTGGGAGCGGAAGTGTCGACGGACTGCTGAGGCCTTGAAGAAACGCATCCCACAATCTGGGCAGCTGTGAGGTTTGTCTGGCTGCTCCTCGTGGGTTTTTTCATGGGCTTTGCAGTGGCCAGCCTCAGAGAATCCCTTCCCACAGACGGAGCAAGTGAAAGGCCTCTCCCCAGTGTGCATTCGCAAGTGACGCTCCAGTTTGTTAAGTTTATTAAACGTCTTCAGGCAGTATGTACACTGATGAGGCTCCTTTGGTTTCCTTAAATGCGTGCGTTTATGCCTCTCCAACCGTGAAGGCCTATTGAAAACTTTTCCACAGTCAGGACAGGGATGCTTGTTAGTCCTGCTGTGGAAAACCTGGTGTCGAATCAGCTTCTCTTCTTGTGAGAATGTCTTCTCACAAATGTGACATGTATGAACAATCTTGGGCTCCCTTGAGTGCACAGGTTTGTGCCTTTCTAGCCTACTCGGTTTGCTAAATACCTTACCACAGACAGAGCAACAGTGACGCTTGTCTTTTACGTCTCTCGCTGGCTCTTTGGAGTCCTCCGACTCAGTGATGTCGGAGTCTGAGATGACCTTCACAGTCACTTCAGCTGGACCTGATAAACACATCAAAGAATATACTCTTTCAACTTTACTCAGAAAACCAACTAATTTGACTTGTGCATTAGTCGTATGATGTTAAAAATACAAAGAAGCAGCAACACTTACTTTCGTCTGACGATTCTGTTTTAATGACAGGTGATGTGTCTGGACCCATGACTGCAGCCTATTTTTTAAGCACTACAAACAGAGAGAAAAATGATATCAGCATTGTACACCAGTGATTCAGTGCTGATCGCATCAGATGTATATAATAAAACCTAAGTGACACTGAATTGGAAAAATTCAGTGTTGAAATTTCTTAATTTGATGGGAGCAACACATCTCAAAAAAGTTGGGAGAGGTACAACAAATGGTTGTGGCACTAATTAAAAAAAAAAGAGCATATTTTCAACTAAATAGCTTAACTGGCAATAGGCAAGTAACATAAGTGGGTACAAATGCAAAGTTAAAGCTGTATCATGCAAAAAAGAAGCCATACGTGAGCATGGTCGAGAAACAGTAATCTTCTCTGGGCCAAAGCTACTTTAAAATGGACTGAGGCTAAATGGAAAACTGCTCTATGGCCAGATTAACCAACATTTGAAATTCTTTTTGGAAACCACAGATGCTATGTCCTGCAGACTTAAGAGGAGAGGGACCATCCAGCTTGTTGTCAGCACACAGTTCAAAAACCAGGTTGCATTAGTGCCTATGGCGCTGGCGGCACATACTGTACATCTGCAAAGTCTCTATCAATACTGAAAACCATTGAAGGTTTTAGAACAACACATGCTTGTTGAATAGTTCAGCAAGACAATACTAAACACATATCGTGTCCATCAATTTCACCAATGCCGTGTTTCCATCATGGTACAGTACAGTGTGGTGCGGTTTGGGACAGCAAAGCCCTGGGCCAGGTTTGCATTTGACTGTCTTCAAGTAGAAACATCAAGAAAAGTCAAGAAAAATAATTAACGCATCATGAGAGAAAAAAAATCATGCAATGACCCAGGACTGTAGAGCAGTTAGAATCCTGCATGACAACAACATTCCTCTCCCACACCTTCTACAACTGGTCTCCTCACTTCCCAGACTGTTGTGAAAAGAATAGGTGATACTACACAATGGTTAACATGAACTTTTTAGAGATGTGTTGCTGTCATGAAAGACTAAAAGAGTTCAGTTATTTGGTTCCACCAGTGATGTTCATACAATTAAGATACATACAGTATATATTTTCCTTCTTACAGCAAATTAAATTATAATGAGTCAGCTTTAATGGTAAAATGGTGGCCTAAGTAAAGCAAGACCCAGCCAAAAGTACATATAAAAGGCTTATTTTAAAGATGAGACACAAATATTACCAACGTATTTAGCTCGTAATAAGCAACGCTGCACTAACAAATGTATTAAACTGACGCTATACAAGCAAACGCGGCTGTATAGGGCATTTTAAACTACACGGGAGTTTGCACGGGTGATTTACAATATATCGCATTAATATGACATATTTATTTCTGGTTTTCTTTCATATATTCATAGATGAACAAACCCCTACCACTCTTTGGATAACGTTAGCATCGCTGAAGTGGCTAGCAAAGCTACACTGTCTAACAGTGACGACCTAGCAGATGCTAACGCTGTGGCGGTCGCCAATAACATCGTTTTCGATTCAGCGGGAAATATGATTTTGTGGTCCACCTTTATAACAATCGTTCGAAGCAACGGAGATCAAACCTGTTTTTTCCCGTGGCAAAATGCTTTACAGTTTGATGTAAATAATCGCAGTAGCTTTGCAAGCTGTAGCACGGGGCTACTTTCGTTAACATCCGGGGTGGGCGACGAAACGATTCCCTACCCTGTCTCTGATTGGTGGATACTAGCAGGGTTGTATAACCTTAACAAATCACTACGCTTCATGTCGACAGATAAACCAATCAAGAGCCACATAGAGGCGGGTCTCCTTTCATCTCAGATGGAACGATAAAATGCTTTTTTTATGTTACAGTGCGTGTTATACTGCAGTAAAACATGAGTCAATCCCGCAGCCATTCACTCTCAGCATGGTCAAAACATCCGCCCCCGTTTGCACTATATTCTTATACCTAGGTAAGATAGGTAGCAAATGTTAACACAGAAAGATGTTTTTTATTCATTATTATTTGACTGTCCAATCCATGCTTGCTGTTAAAGCAACACAATTTAGTTTGTCAACCTTCAAATAACACCTCAACGACTATGTTGCTGGTTCATCAACTAACAACAGTGTGAATGGCACCTCAGTCAAAGCCTGAGCAGGTCTGCATTGGCACTTTGGAACTTCTGATTCCATGTCTGTGGCACTAAAATGAACAACAGAAATCTACTTGCATATGTCATAGTCAGGACATGTTATTGCAGTCATCGCATCCTGCCATCATGTCTCGTTCATAAATCAAATTATTCAAACAATGTGTTTACTAAGTAATAGGTTATATCAGTTGTGTTCAAAATGCAAGCTATGCAAAATAAAGCACTATCATTCTTTTGTCATTTTTCAAACTTCAGAAGTTAAAAGTTCGCTTTTATCATCCCCTGAGGAAAAAATTGATGCACAGCCAGCGGCAACCAAAGTAAATAAAAATAGGCACTGCAACATTTAGTGACAATGCAAGTCAAGCAGCCACACAAATCAGTCATTCACAGCCATGATGAAATAATAACATCTGTTTGTTCTGTATCTGCATCCTGAAGACAGCAACCTGAATTCATCTGCTATAGGATGGCTGGGGTCAGCAAGAATTGACCTGGCCTTTAAAACTCTGGGCTTGTACATGTGAGGGAGATTATTCAAGATTGAGCATGTCACACCTTTACAATGCCATGTAAACTGGTCCTGTTTTTCTGAATAGATAAAAGTGAAGATTAAAACTGATTCAATAAAACATGAATAAAACATTTTCATAAAAGTTCTGTCAACCCCAAAGTTGCGTTGATGGGCTTTCTTGCAAATCAAAGGTCAGTTTGTTGTTAAGGATCGTGCCAAGTATTTGTACACGCTCCACTGTTTGATCATTTAATAACACTGGAGAAATTGTATTGGGATTTTTCTTTTACTTAGACACATTAATGGTCAGCTCCCCACAAGGAAAAGTTTTCATTGGCCGACTGTGAATTGAAAATACACACTTGACCATTTTGGACATTTTAAATTCTTGCAATTTATGTAAAGGTTGGGTCAAATATCTTTTGATATAAACTCAAAGTAAAAAAAAAAGTTTTAAATAAGTCACACAAGCAGACAATGAGAGAACTAATCTAATCATCACATAGTAAAATGGTGCATAGTTTTGTATCAAACACAGGAAAACAGCTAGACATCGACATAAATCCAGGAAAAGCATAGTTTTTGTCAGAATGCAAATATTGTACATTACGCTGGACAACATTATTCATTCTTCCTTTATAATAGATTACAGGGTTTTGTTTGGTAGATTTGCATTTGTTCTGTATATTTATTTTGTTTGTGAGAAATCCTTGAGGATGTGAACTATTGTTCAAGTAAGCTTGTAAAGTTCGGCAGTAATAGCGACACAAGTGAATTTGCTGACATCAAGTAAAGTAAATCCTCAGATTTCACAACAGGTCAATACATATAATGTATTTGCATTTAGAAATCAAGTCCAGTAAAACAACATCACAAATTATCAAAAAGAAAAAGAAAGAAAGTAAGAAAGAAAAAGCAACGCTGCTCTTTTGCTATTTTACTCAGAAAAAGAGAGAAATAGAGTTCTGGATGCCCCACACTTCCAGGGACTGGATCTTGAAATGTGCCTTGCAGAGTGGGATGCTCTCAAATGTGTCACATTTCTCTGTGAATCCTCCCTCTAGGTCTTCTTGCAGGCAAAGTGCATGCCCCCCATCACCACCTGAGAGAAGACACACACACATTATATCAGCTGGCTGACATTGCTGTGGACTGGTTAGAGACGCCTAATTATTCTGACAAAAGAGTTAGTTGTTGTACCAATGATGAGCTGCTTGTCAGTGCCTGCTATGAACTTGTTGGCTTGTTGCTCCTTGTGTCTCTTTGGCTCTTTGGCAGTTGTGGGCTCATCTGTTGGGGCAGTGAAGGGGATCGTCAGGTAGCTAGGATCCTGTGGAGTCCCAGCAGGACAGGCCAGAGTGGTGGTGGTGACTGGGGAACTGCCCCTAATGGACACATGGGAGGAGCCATCGTTCCTGATATGAACCTGCTGTGGGAAAGCTCTTCTGGTCATAATGTTGACCATAGTCTGCTGGTAGTGCTCCATGTTAGGACGAAGCTGAAGAAGCAATTATAATTCATACATAGTTTAAGAGGCATCCCGGTATATAGCTGTGAATATAATACTCCACATATGAAGTTGACACAAACATTTTTACAGGAATGTGTCTCACCGTAAAAACGAAGCATTCCCCAGTTCCAATATATGCAAGTTCTCCTGAGTCATACTTTCTTCTTTCTGTCATATCTGTTGACAGGAAGGCACCAAAGACCTGTGAAATGACAAATCTTTCAGCTCTCTCCATTGGCTATGATCATTATTAGCGTAATGACATTTAATCATGAAATGAAACCAGAATTACCTCTTCATCCGTTGATTTGATCATCAAGACTGTTGGTTCATGTCCCTCCACATGCGAATACAATCTGTATGGAAGAAAAAAAATATCCCCATACATTTATGATGTTTAGAACCTATAATCTACAGTATCACTGATAACTGAAAATGTTATTTTACATTACTCAGTTGTGATCAATTTGTTGAGCAATAAAGCATTTTTATGCGATGTCTTGTTTATTCTTTATTGTAAAACATCAAAGTAAGAGGAGAATAAAATGTCAGTTCAATTTGCAAATCAGTCAATAATTATTTTCTATGTGAAGCATTTGATCTAGCATTTGTTTTCGCTCAGCTCATTTAGAAAATGATTGTTTTCAACTTTTAACTTGACATGCCACCATTGAGCTGCACGTCACTTGACATTCCTGCTCAAACAAACATGTTGATAGTGACAACACCACTTAGTGCTGTTGTACATTCAGAACCACAGGAATCTGCTGGATTTGACGTGATGATTAGAGGCAATTCATCTATAATGATGATAATTTGCACATGCATATAAAGTATATATAAACCCATTAGGCGTTTGATGTTAAAGGTTACTTACGAAGCGAGACTTCTTCCATGTTCAGCAGTACTAAAGAGCCTAATGGGACTGAAAAGGGCGAAGCGTTCAGGTATCCACGCCCAAACAACTCTCATCTCAGTCCCTGTCACAACCCTGGAGCTGAAGTTTGTGAAGTCCACTGTCTCGACAGTCTGCCTTTAAAGCCATTAAAAATATATATTTATTTTTTTTCTTTTAAAATGACACATAGCTACTACAAAATACCAATTTATATACCAATACCAATACCAACCTCCTCTGGTGGATGCTGACACCTTTTTGCATGAGGGAGTCCTTGTTGGCATTGAACAGGAGGTTGAGCTCTCTTCGTATAGCCATTGGGATCTTGAACGCCCTCTGCAGGAGCTTCTCTGCTGTGCAGTGGCGAGCTATGTTCTGCACGAAACTTTTCATGTCCGCTCTGAAGTCCTCCACGTCCGCCACTCGTGATGACACTGACACTTTGTAGAGGCTGAGCAAAGCCAGTGCCACCCTTCAAAGAATTAAGTGAAACGGGTGAGCTGATATGCTTCTCCACAAGAAACCACATTGAAGTAAGGATTTTGATTATAAAATGAAGCCGCAAACCTGTAGAGGACCTTGTAACCCTCCAATAGGTAGACATCCAACACTCTGATGGCATAGGTGAATGGAAGGTACGCAAAAATCCACATGATCCAGTCAGAGTAAAACTCAAAGAGGTTCTGGTGGGAGCTGGCAATAAGCTTCCGGATGCCCCTGCAGCATCTGTTAGCAAGATCTCCAAAAGTCATACAGGAAGCGCGGTAGGTGAGGAAGGTCTGGTCAATGTAGCGCTTGTTGGGGTCATGGTAACAGATGAGTTTTGAAACGCTGTAGAAACACTCGGCCTCATCCTGGCTGAAGTGGAGGATGAGGGAGACCAAGGCTGGCAGAATGGGGCAAAAGTTCATGTCGGGGAAGTGTTCGCCAAGACAAAGAATGATCTTTTTAACAGAGTTTAGCCCTGCTTTGTTGAGACAATATCTGGGTATGAAAAGAGAAAAAAAGATAATACAGTTTATTTAGCCTATTTGTAAACTCTTTTCATGCTCATAAGATACTGTAAAAATCTTGTTTTTAGCATTTCTCTTGTTTTATAACATTACTATCATGTCTATGATAGTTGAACTAACATCTATCAGTCTTAATATAGAAGACGGATGGATGGATGTACCTTGGTATTTCCTCTGCCTCCATGTACTCTGGGACAGGGTGGTTGCTCATTTTCTGTTCTCCAAAGAGCTTCTTTGACAATTCATAGTAGACATCTCTGTCTGAAGTGACAGACTTGCTGCAAATACCACATTAATCCACATTCAGATTATTTGATTTAGTTGATTTAAGTAAAAAAGTAACCTACATGCTGATTTTGCAAAGTTAATAAAATACATACATAAATGTGTTTCGTAATGACTGAAAATACATTTTAAATACCGTTTTCTTATTGTTTTTTGCCTTCATGATACTTGATGCTTGTTCTCACCTAAAATTGATGCTGTGAATGATGTGATAGTAAGCTTTGGCCCTCAGTGTATGCGGTGTTGCCCAGAATCCTTCCCGGCCCATGGCTTTCAGCTGCCGGTGCTCACTCTCCACGATGTGCTGGTATCTTTCTGCAGCTTCAGGGTCGATCTTCTCCCAGTCTACAAACTGTCCGTACTTCATTCCAGGGTTGGAGCTAATCTCCCAGTTGTCTGACTCTGAGATGGTCATCATGGACACTGATTTAAGATTGCCTTTACTGCCTATAAGCAAAACACAGAAGCATGCATTATATTTGAGATATATATTTATATAATCAAATCGACATGATAATATAAAACTTTCAGTACCATTAAGTTCTCTAGAGGCTGAAAGTCTGTGCGGTTTAGACTTTGATTTCTTGGCAGTGACTCTTGGCACTTGATGCTGTGATACCAAGCTTGCTTGTTTCGAGTTGGAGAAAAGCTCTGAAGTATCATAACTGTAAAAGGACCTGGGGAGTTAAAGGAGTTAAATCAGGATTAGTTACGTATTCAGTAATAATTAAACTCCTGCACTTTTACAACATTAAACACACATACAGGCAAACTTGTCATTGCGCCCTGATCTGATTACTAACATAATAAAGATTATACATTATTTATCATAAAAGAGTGTGAATGTAACAACATACCTGGAACGAGGTCTAAGAGAAGATTGGTCTGTCTGTGGCTGTGTGCCATAGTTCTTACTGTCTTCTAGGCTGTAATAGGAGTGAGATCTTTGCCTGCTTCTGCCTCCTACGACACGTTCCAAGTCGTGGTCAGGGGATGTGTGAACTGAGACGGAATTCATATTTTCACAATAGGAGAATTCTGGTGTTCTTGAAATGTGAATCATGTCCAGACTTATTCTCCAAAGAAATGCAAGTTTGACTTGACTATGTCTGCTGGTATCAACTGTCCATTGTAAGGATCAGGGCTTTATATAAGCCTGTGGGCTGTGGCCATGTGAACTACAAACATGGTTTGTTTACGGTAATTTGAGGCACTCGGAGTGAACTGTTTCACGTATTCTCTGTTATACATTCAACATATAGTGTCATTTTCTGAGAACTGAAGCAATCAGTCTCTGGGCAGCATCCACAGTGCCATCATACTAAAAGGAATTAAAATGTACCACATCACATTAAAAAACAGATTTTTAACGTGACAATTTGTATACGCAAAATTGTGTCCTTCAAATAACCCTACGCACTGCAGTGAAACTGCTTTTTTTTCTTGTGGCGCACAGTACAACCTCTCCCTTATCACAGTGGGCTCTTTAAGACTTCTGCAGTTTACACATTAACAATGACATGTTTTTTCTTGCATGGAAAGTTATTAAAATATCCCTTTCCCAGAATAGGGTTATCCCAGAGATGGTGTGTCATCATGCTGGGTCTTCTTGTAACAAAGAAAATGCCAAACAAATATATTCCAAGAAGTTCCTAAAGGTTATTATTTGACACAACAGGTAAGTGTTTTTGATCCAAACAGACACTGTTTGGTTATGAAACATTAAACCTACAGGTTCTTATCTCAGATGTGGGCTTCACATGTAATCAAGATGAACTCTTGAATCCTGTAAGTGACGAAAGCAGGCAGCATCATATGCATCATTTTCCATGGAGGTTGGGGTTATATGAATTTATGCTTACATACTATACTAAGTCATTTATTAGGGACACATGTTCAACTGCTCCTTGCAGTGGGTTAGGGTTAGCAATGCAATTGTCTGATCAGCAGCAACATGCAACATTTAGGCATGTAGGCATGATCAACACCAGGCATTCTCAGAGGCTGGGTCAGGAGGACTTACTTAAGATTCATGAGTATTTTCATTTTACAGTTTAATTACACTAAAATTAAATAAAGATTTTTGATTCATTTGTCAAACATATTTTTCTTTATAAAATATCTACTTTACGTATCTAAAGGGTGTTACACAAATGGTAGTAAACATAGTATGAAGCAATTTTTCAAAACCCATCTGGTCACAAAGGCATTTAATAAAAGAAAATTCTGCTGAGAAATTTTGATCGTGTCTGCTTTTTGCTGCTGATTTGGGGGGATTAAACCTTTAAAACTTGAAGTAGAGAGAGAGGGAGAGAGAGAGAGAGACTGACTCTTGCAACTGTTGATGTTGCATAAGACTGTCATTCAGCCTTAAAAAACGGTTAAAGGTAAACAAATGTTTCTAGAACAGTGGGATGATCACATTACACATGGGTCGTGTAAGGTTGGCTGTAATGGCTTAAAAAGTTGTTCAAAAACATGATATCCCTGTATGTCAAATAATTTGTTTTTGCATCCTAATTGCACATATTCTTGAAATAATATTATTTGTAACTCTGCCTGTGGGGGCGCATTTTGCAAAACGAAACCGCGACACTGGAGTCAATTGTCCCTCTTAGCTTGCTGTACCGACGTCAGACCCAAACAAGCAACAGATCTAGCTTCTGATCACTGTCGAATGGTTTTAAACCAAGGGGAATTTCTCTTCATAGCCAAGTTTTTATCATAATGTCTCAGGATCTGTGGTAAGTAATAATGCAATGCTGCAATAGCGTAGAGTTTACTTCTATAAATGACACTAATGTCACTGATAGTTTCCCTTTCTGTCTCCTCTTACAACGCAACATTAGCTAAACAACAAACATTAGCTGACTTACAGCCTCACCGAGCAAACACATACACTTGTCTAAAATATGGCGGCCATGGGGAAGAAAATCGTACGTTGTACAACCGTATTTCTACTTACAAATCAGGTTAAAACGTGGTTCCGTTTGGTTCAAAGTAGGAACATGGAAAGCCTACAAATGTCACATGATGAATGCAACGCTTCTGATTTACGCAATTACATGTTGACAGTCTAGCGCTTCTATGCTAATGCAGTGTCATTGAAGCTTTAAGGAGTATGAGAGGGCTCCTTCAACTTTCCCGGAAAGTTAATGGGAGTATTTGTTGGATTTTATTAGGGGAACCTTTTTTCTGCAGTTAACCCACCGTCTATTTGCAATATTCCTAGAACCAGCAGCAGTGCAGGGGGGGCAATGGGGATTGGTACCTTGCTCAACGCTTTGACCTGGTGGGGAATCGAACGAGCAACCCTTTAGTTAGATGTCAAGTTCTCTTTCCACTTGTCCATGGGCTGGCTGATTCCCCCGCGTCATGGGATTGTTATCAGACCAACGGCAATTTGTCGTTATTTTATTTTTGTAAATTGTTAAATTATAGCTGAATGATTTACTTTGATTGACAAAATGTTGTTTCACACATCATTTAAAGCAATACATTGCAGTTTTATTGGGGCACCGGGGCGCATTATGTTGCTGAACATTTTATCCACATTTCTTAAATATTATTTTGCCTTATTGCCTTTTTAAATGTGTGTAGTATCACAACATTAAACCATTCAAGGTGTCTGAAATAGGGCATTGTAAATAAGAACACAGCATCTGAAATGCAGTCCTTAAAATCTTGGCCATGAAGCCCTACACTTTGCCTTCTATACATGAAGATGCAAAGAGTGACAGGGGATAAATCTAAGTCTGTTGGGTTGAACGATTTTGAATAAATATCGAATTATTTTGACAGGAATTGCGATTGCAATATCAGAGGGAATGATCATTTTTACATCATTATTCTCATTTTCATTCAAAAAAACACATTTAAAATGATTACTGTGTGATATTTATGCAGCTTTGTGAGAAATTAAGATGTTCCCTTCAGTCTGTAGAATAAGATGTGTACAGGGCAAGTCGATAATTCATCTTTTTTGGGCAGCCTGTGGCCAAGTGCAAAGGGTACTTGACTTGTAACCGGAAGGTTGTTGGTTCAAATCCCAGCCCGGCCAAAAAGGGCTGGGGTACCCCTGAGTAAGGTACCCAACTCCCAATGCTCCCTGGCAGCCCACTGCTCCTAATTCTAGGATGGGTCAAAAATACTTTCCCCTAAGACGTAAGGGGATTAATATAAACTAAAATTATATTTTTAAAACACATTTCGGCTTTAATAAATATTGTGCCTCCTGAAAATTGCAGTAGGCGATATTGCGATTTTGATACAATTTTGTGTCATTGTTCAGCCCTAGTAGTCTGTGTATAAATCACTGACAATGATGAGAAAGCCAGTACAATTACCTGGTATTTTTTATATTAAACTACGATTTATTAATGCAATTCTCAAGTTTTCATAAAATGTATAAGATTTGGAAACACACTTGTTGCTTGTTCTCATCATGGTCTGACTGGTCTTTTGTTTTCCTCACTGATAGAAGGCATTCAGAATGTTTTCTATGAATGTTTGTTATGAGGATAGATACTGTAATGCATGATTAAATCCACTAGGAGGCAGCACCATCATTACCTCATAACTTGCTCCCTATGAATTAGTGGCTCCTTGTGTTAAATGGTCTTAAATCAGTGCTGGCTCAGGTTACATGGTATCTCTATTCTATTCATTTATTTATAGGTTACAGAACTATGATGCCACATGTCGCCTGGCACAGGAAATTGCAGAAAACATTCATGAACGTAACAGACAGCAGAGAACAGGGGGAAACCCTGCAAAGGTAAGGTGGTACCCTCTCAAATAAAGTATCATTGTCTTGAAATAGACAGCACTTTCTTTCTTATTATTCTGCTGTTTTGAATGTATTCTGTCTTTTCAGATTAACATGACACTACGGGCTTCACAGCAGAAGCTGAAACAGAACATTGCCCAGCTCAAAGAAAGTTTGCTGCGAGCTTCATCATCTCGACGCATGTATCCTTTCTCCTTCAGCAGTGGAGGTTCTGAGACCATAGCTGCATTTGAAATTTTTTGCTGTGCAAGGTTCCAAATTGAGTGAAATGAACTGAAATGATTTAGGTGGCAGCCATTAATAGAGCTGTATCAATTCCTTCTAATGCTATAGAAAGGAGTGTCAATGCTTTCTTGCGTATCTCCTTCAGCATAGGATACACTATACTATCCTTCCTGAAAAGGAAAATATTTCCCTTGTGGTGGCAATATTTAAAACAGGGTGTCATTGTAGTTTTTGTTGAAGTGTATCCATGTGAACAATAGAGCAAACATTTTATGCTTGTTGCACGATTTAAAACATACTTTAGAAGATGTGATTCTGTTTTGGTCAATAAACTTAACTCTAATTTTAGGCCTGCAGCAGTACTACTCATCTTCCAAGTTAAAAATAAAGTTGGTTTAAAAAAAGCCTAGTGATAGTGAATTTATGTTTATTTAGTCAGACATCTTTTCAAAGAGAATGGTTAGGAAAAATATTTGAACCACAGATATGATCATACCTTGGTCTGGATGTTTTCCTCTGCATGCAGTGGCAGTTTGGTTCCGGTAGAGGGCATTAGAATGTTTTTAAAAAGGTTAACCCCATAGTATTTCAAATTAAAGTATTGTCAACCTTTTGCATGACCTTAACATGGCCTCATCAGAATGCAAGCAGAAGCAGACAGGAGGCAGAACCTCATTGATGACCTGCTAACCAGAGAGAAGCAGCTCAATGCAACATTCAAGGGAGATATCACAGAGCCAGAAACCTCCAGGTATTTCAAAATTGGTAGAATAATAATCACAAAATGTCACTAAGCACTTTTATTTTTTATCGGTGTGATCAAACAAGTTCTACAATTTCTCTATTACACTGTTTGATGCATATCTGTGAATCTAAACACATTTATCAATATAAAGCATTATTTAAATTAAGTGTAGCAGTTGAGTCCCCATGTGAGCCCTGGAGATGGTTTGAATTCACCAAAACAATAGCTTATTAATTGACATAATTGGTCACTTTTATTATAGATTTATTTCAAACTACAAATATATACTGTTGTCGTATCCCCATGGTATGGTGGGACCTTTGTCCAAGAAGGACAAAGTGCTGTAATAACAAGTTTGTTGTTTATTTAGTTCAAGAAAGTCCCTTTTGTCTAAGATGTTACTATTCATTCTGTGACTTTCCTCTCTGAGGTCTGTGTTTCTAAATATAGGAAATCTACTGCAGTGTGCCCAATTAAAAATAATGAATGTCCATCTCCTTGACTAGAGAGGTCATAGTGTCTTTTCTGCTTCGATGATATACCACTGGTAACATTCTGTGAAAGTCTTTGCACATCCGGTGTGACCCATGTGCCATGACCTCTCCCTGTGCTATCGCTTGAAAGGAAGTCTGTCTGTCTGCGGTTTTGACAAGGTGCATGACTTCATGGCTAATTCTTTTTCATTAAGAGATTTGCTCGCTTTGCACTGTTGATCACATATTTGGCGCTCCCTGAGATGGACACACACACACACACACACAGACACAGACGTGGTGTTGTGGGGACCTAAATTTGTCTTTTCTCATTAAAACCGTCTCAGTGTAGTGGTGTTAAGATCTTGTGTCACCTAGCGACATTCCTGTGCTGCACACAGGAAGTGATTTGTCTTATGTCAACACAGATTGAGGCAACATTGGGCTAGTAAAGTGACGTAAAGTTCCCGTTAGCTGTAATCATTTTGCTTGACAGAGCCTGTTTTCAGATGGAGTATGCAGGATTAAAATAATATCACTTTTTATACTAATAGTAATCATTGGGAAAAAAAATAACCAAAATGCATGCAATGCAGCTTTAAACTTCAACATTCAATGTCCTCTGAAGTCATGTAAACACAACTGTGTGTACGCACGCTAATGAAAGAGGATGAATGAAGGATTGCGGTGTGGTACCGTGATGAGTCTATTTCCGTTGTCAATCATGTCTCCTTATTTTTTTCTCGCGTCAAAAACAACTTAACTTAAATTTAACTGTGTTCTATCTGAAAACATGAAGGGGGCAAGGTTTATGACATTTAGTGCAGTCAGCCATCAGAGGACATTTGAGATATTTGGCTTCTCCTTTGGAAGGCTGGCGTGTATCTCCGTCTTTATATACAGTTATTGTGGAGGTAATCCTTGGCTTGCGTTGTCTGATACATGAAGGTGACTGCTTTCAAAAACATTTTTGCAGCACTCACAGTAAAGTTAAATTCTCGGTGGAAAATCTAGGTGTCATCTGAAAATGAACGTTTTTTGGCCATATAAGTTTTTTGAGTGGTAACTGAAATAACATTAGAGTGAGAACAGTAATCACTGTTTAGAGGATCACTTTCACTGATTGAAATGAGACTGCCTTTCTCTGATATTGTTCTCAAGCTGTGGTTTTTGCGATTGATCTCCTTTGCCGTGCTGTGCACAGACTTTCAACTTTTTACAGACCACACACCCATTTACATAAAAGGCTCCGTTAAAGAATCTCAAATGTTTGTTGCTAATAAATTAGCGTGGCATATACAGCAATCATGTGGTCATATGGTTTTTAGTTTGCTCAGTGTGACCTAAATTTAACAGTGATATGTAGTGGGTAATTTGGATTTGTGGGTAGGACAAGGACCCATTCCCGCTGTGTGGTCTTCGAGAACAGAATGTGGGAGGTGGTGGATTGGCCATGCTTGAATAATCTAATCTCCTTTTTTTTTACTGAGCATTTTGAGTAAGAGAAAAGACATGGAGATTGCAAAGTGGAATTTAATCTAACCTGAAAACAATGCATTCTGAGCATCTCCATTTCAGAAGAGATGGACATGGTGCCCAGATTTGAAAGCTCAAATAGTTGTAATTGGTTAAATCTTGCCTGTCCAAGTCACTCAGTCAGGACCTGGGTGCTCAGGATCTGATGGCGGCAATCTAGTGCTTTGTGGCTGCCAGAAGATGTGCCTGACTGATTTTGGCACTCCTCACTGACTGGTTAATTGGATCTTCACACACTGGGAACTTGCATGGAGGAAGTGGAGGCCTGGCACACAGCATCATAGTAATCAAACATGTCAGTGAGATTACCCCGAATGCCTTGTTTCACCTACTCCTCTGATGGTATCAGGCTCAGCCGGGCAGCTTTGTGAATGGTCTCACAATGGTTTACTGACCACTTGAAAAGCAGCTTGAAATAGTCTCCACACTATTTGGGTGAGAGAAAAGCACTGTTAAACATTGCTCATAAAGAAAAAAAAAAGACATTAAAGGCAGACATTCAACAGCTCTCCCTTTTTGAAAGACTGAGTTAAATGTACCAAGAAAAGACTAAGCTATACAAGCTGAGCAGTAGAGAACTACATATAGTTTATGATAGTGGGATTATTATTATTTTCTATATCTAAGGTGACACAGCGGTGTGTGATGGTTAGAATGATTGCCTCTTGTTTTCATATGTTAGCCCTGTGGTTGACCTCATGACCCTCAAAAAAAGAGAGGCCATATTGCTGGCGGATGGTTTTTATTATCATTGCCATAGCCATCGATAAGCCAAAACACGCGGCTCAGGACACTATTCCCTCCTTCTCAGCCGACATGGATAAATCCAGCTTCTCACAGAAACCCTGCACTCATCACTGCAAGACAGACACAGTAGGGGTCTGAAACACAGCTTTAAGCTATTAGTAGAAGAATGGTTTTCATACCACACACAGCAGTGTTTAGCACTTCACTGTAAAGCGCCAAAAGTTCTCTGGTCTGTCGCCGTGTCTGAGTGAAACACTCCCCAGCAGTCCATAGTCCTGTGACAGATTTACATGCACTATTTTTACACTGCGCCAGCTAACCTGGTCATTTTCAATCATTGAAGAACTTTACACTAAATGAACAAATAAATACTTTTCACTATGATCTAAGGGTTTTGTCAAAATGAAAAAAAATCCCATTACTGGAAAAAAAGGACCATGCTCCATACAGATGTGTTTGCTGTAAGAGCTATACAGATGTGTATTGTACCCCTTATCTTAGCCAGAAAATATTAACTGTGTTTACTTATATGGATAAAGCTCCCTGATGCGTGATGCATGTGGCTTGTGTGAATGGTGATTGACAGACAAAGGGTACTTTTTTAAATCTACGTGCAGCTGTAGCATCCTATTATTATGATTGTCTGTGATACTTAAACGGCTGTTGCTGTTTCATGATTTCATGTCTCCAAGACGACTACATTTGCACCATTTCCCCGAACAAATAATTGACCGTGTTTCTTAGGACGACACTGATGGCCGGAGGGGCAGGAATGAGTGGTGGTGATGCAGCCAACCCATGGCTCGTCAATGAGTCGGAGGAGACCAGAGGTTTGACCTTTGGGGAGATTAAACAGCAACAACATCGAATCATTGAAGGTAATTACACATGATTGAATAAGAGCCATTTGTAATATTAATCAGTGCTGGTCTGTCAGTAATCTTCTCCTACTAAGTGATTGTGCTATCATGTTTCCAGGTTAACAGTAAAATGAACATTTAGACCAAATATTATACAGATGAATGGATAAGGCATCTAATTTTTGATGATGCTTATTGTCGCAGTGCTGTCATGAATGTGTATCACATAAGTTTCCATTTAAAGTGTTACCTTTGGTTAAATTGGGATATGGGGAAAAGATATGAAACACCTTCTAAAAGAATGTGTGCTGGATATGAACTGAACCATAACAGCCTTGCTTTATTTAAATGGTCATCATCGAAATGACGTATTGTCAGCCATTGCCTGCTTTTTTCCTGTTTCCTGACTTTGACACAAGTTGAACACCCAGATGTTGGTTCACCTGACTCCATGTGACACTTCATTGCCGTGTCTCTATGATGACTCTGGTTATTGTCGATTTGGGATCAGAGATTCCTGCTAAGACAGTGGAACCAAACCTCATGGTGGTTTTGACTTCTGGGATTCTTTGTGGAGTTGGGTAATGTTGAGCCTGAACCCAAGGTCATAAAAAAAATCCTGTGGCAGAGAGTGTGTCAAACGTGGAATACTCTATAAGCCAAATTCTTTTCTTTTCTTTTCTTTTCTTTTCTTTTCTTTTCTTTTCTTTTCTTTTCTTTTCTTTTCTTTTGCTCTTGTCTCCTCTCCTATCCACCTTCACTGTTTTTCTTCTTTTCTTCTGATAGCAAGAGTAAGCCCTATGTGTGTGAAGTCCTGAATGAACTGGTCGTACCTATTTCCTAAACTCTTGTCTCATTATATGACCAGCAGAGTATATTTTAATTGTCCCCCTCTTAAAGTTCTGACCCTCTGGTAACTCACAAAATGATTCTGGTGAAAATTCTTTTCTCTGCCTTGTTTCCTGGCAAACACATATTGAAATGTGTCATATTTAACATTTATTTCCCCTCGCTTCCCAGCCCAGGATGCAGGCTTGGATGCACTTGCAGCTGTCATCAGCCGACAGAAGATAATGGGCCAGGAGATCGGCAATGAGCTGGATGAACACAACGGTAAAGTTTAATGTTCATGTGTGTCTGAACATAGTCATCAAAAACATTCCAGACACATTACACATTGCAGTGTGAAAGCAATCAGACCCATTTGTCCAGCAATGGAACAACTTGCCTCATGTAACATGCTGTACACACACACATTTGTGCAACATTTGAAGTGAGGACCCTCATAGACATAATGCAATCCCACTCATTCACTTTCCCAAAATGTCCTCACTCTGTATTGTTTCTATGTTGTTTGGTCCTAACAAAGACAATAGCACTCACACACATACAAACACCTCTCAATCCCCTTTGTTAAAGCTAGTGACCTTGCACTCACACATCACAGCTGTCACAACCTTGTTATACTTTGTCTCAGAGGGAAAAGAACATCTCTCTTTCTACTACTAAAAGTCCTTAACTTAAGAGTTTTGTTCTCTGGAAACAGATCTGCTAATGGGGCTTTGAGTTATTTCTGGCTAAATACATCTCATCAGTCCATAAATAGCCTCCATCAAGGATAGAAAGTGTTGCACAGACCAGAGGGCATCATTCCAGGTTCAGAAAGGTGGTACTTGAGACCTAAAACCTGTGTATGATCATCTATCAAGGGGTGAACAATAAAATCCTTTAATGCATCGCTTTCACAAGATAAATTATAGCAGTTAATATGCTCCGGGGTGTTTATTTACAGAGTAGACGAAAGGTACGCTTGTATTCCTATTGTTTTTTTATCATTATGTTGTAAGGTGATATAGTCATTGTCAATTGCACTGAATCACATCATTACTCAATGCTCGACACCTGCACATGATATACTGTGATTAGAGGCTGTTTAGCTAACAGCAGCAGTCTTTGACGTACATTGTCGCATTTATAGTTTCATTTTTCATTTTGAAAAACTAATGGGTCAAATGGGCGTATGCAATTTTCTTATCAATTATTTAATTATTTATTCCAAACCTTTTTCTAACGAGGGCCAGAATTGATAATGTCACTTTTATCTATTATATATTTAATATATTTAGATATTTAATCTAAGCCACGCAGGAGCGAAAAAATGAAAAAAGTCCAAACCATAAATAATACATTATAAAACCGAGGGTCGTGAGTGGCCTACGGGTCGGACTTTGCACATGCCTGCTGTAAAATCTACTTTCTAACTTACAGGGTGCTCCTCAGAATATGCATTAATTGGCCAGCTTCTCCACTGATAAGCATGAACAGAAATGCATAAGAACCTCTAGGTTGTTAAAGGAGAGCAGTGTTACAAAGTAGACCACAGCAACAATTAAGAAGTAGTGAGACTGAGTGACACTGCAGCGGACTGGTCTCTGAGTCACAGACACTCACGCAGGAGCAGTGTGTAGAGTCTAGACTTGTATGTCTCTCTCCATAGTTTGCCAACATAGACCTTCAATGCACAGTAAAAGAGCTTCACTTGGGCCAATCCTCCGAGTTTGTCTGGTATGCGAGCTGTTGTATTTTTATCCTAGCAACCAGCTTCCACCTGGGAAAAGAAGGTGTTGTACTATTCTGCAATATCCTGTCTGAACAGTTGTACCCAGACAAGTCCAAAGGAACAAACGATCTTGCCTTCTGCTGGGAAACAATGGCAGATGTTGGGCTGATTTTGGTTTACACCAGTGGTAGAAGGGAAGGGAAAGCTGATTGTGTTAGACCGCCCTCCTGTTACCAATATTGAACAAGAGACGGATCATTGCGCTAATGCTCTGACTGGTATGTTTTTCTTCTCGGTTTTTCAGCTTGATGTCAGTGTTTCCAATAATATGAACCTGAGTGGGTGATGGGAGAGCTGTAACTGAGAATTTGACCATCTCCACTGCAAATAAGCATGAAGGCAAATGGTTTTGGCTCTTGAAACAATTGTCTGTCACTACTCTTGTTTTTAGACCCCACAGGAGTGTTAAGTATAAATTTGATGTGAACTCAACACTTTGCTCAAAAATATCTATAGCACCTGTTTGTATTATATTTGACTTCATATTTCAGAATCCACAATTTATGGGTAAGCCTCTGGTTTATAAGACGCGCTGACATCAGGTAATGATTCACTTGGCCTACAGGGCCCTGGCCTTCCATAGCTTTTCTTCACCTCTCTTTTCTGACTTCCTGTTCTCCTTTGCCTCACTTCATCAGTCTGTTAAGGACCTCATCCCCATTCATTTCCCTTGCTGCCTTGCCTTCTATGAATCTTATACCTTCTCATGTTGAGTTGTAAAGTGTTGAAACATGCAGAAAATAAATCATATGTACAGATTCAGAGGTTAGTGGCTGCTTAGGTGTTCCCGAAGCCTGGTGTGGTGTTTTTGTAGTAACGCACACTTTTTTTTAATGAATAATTGGAGAACCACATTCAAAGATGTAGCAAATATCAGTGCTTTTCCATGTCCTGTTACTCCTTATGAGGACCAATCCTAGTGGGTTTTTTTTAACCATCATGAAATGGTCTGGTAATGTCTCTAAAAGGTAGGTAGTGTTGTTTGCTTGTTTTTTTTCTTTTCAACCCATTATACAGTACGTTGTTTGTGTTGTTATTCATCCAGACTTTTTTTAAATTATTCTACTACTGACATTATAAAGTTACAGTGTAGTAGTAGTAATAGCAGTAGTGTGGCAATTCAGTGCAAAACAAAAATGTAAATAAGGAATGTAGCTTTCTGACTTATAGTGGATATAGTTCTATATTGTATGATTATCGCGATAACTTATTCATTCTTTAGAAAATAGGGACAGTACACATTCAGGAATGAATCTGTACATTGTGGCAATTTTTCCCATCTGTACTACCCAGGGAGGTTGATGTATCATAAGCACCATTTAAAAATTAACAGTCATGGCCAGTCACAGTGACACCTAAACTTTGTACAACCATAAATTACTTACAACTCACAGATATTCATATTTATATATATATATATATATATATATATATATATATATATATATATATATATATATATATATATATATATATATATATGTATATATATATATATGTATATATATATGTATGAGAAAAATCCTTTATATATAAGGAAAATTAAATAGGTCTAAGTATGGAGCCTTGTGGGATCTCTACTGGGCATTCCGGGTATGGTGATTTGACCTGTTGAACTGCATAGATACAGACTTTATTTGAGATATGGTGGGTTCTGATACTTCTTACTTCCACAATATAAAATGTTATAGGATATTTTAATGCTTCTGAAGAGCGGATGGATTTGAGTAATAAAGCAGAGTAAAGGCAAGGATTCTTGTTGTCTTGACAATTGGTGTGTAACTTTGGCGTTCGACTGTCTTTCCATCTTATAGGGTTCCTTTCCCCCCTGATCACTGTACTGTGTCACTGTTTTCCTATAAATAGATTAAGCTCTTTGTAGTTTGGCTGCCCAAGTCAAGCTCATGACCCAAGTGCAGTGGAGGTTGCAGTCATTTCCTTTTGTGAGAAACGATTCCGGCTTAGGTCAGCAAGGAAGATGACCCTTTTCTGAGGTTTAGAGATGAACCCAAAGCCCTCAGTCACTCTCTTCTCAATTTTAACTGGATAAAAATGGACTGCATTGTAGAAATCAGTTTGTCTGGGCTTTATGTGGCACATAACATTAATTCATTGCATACTGAAGATTTTCCCATTGTACTTGCCAGTCGCAACGAAATGGGAAACTCAGTCATGATTGTTCTGTGTTAAATTTAGCTAGACGATGCTCTGTCATCAGGTTTTTTTTATATATTTCTTACATCATGTTACCAACGATTCATTTATTTTCATTTCCACTATAAATGTTGCCAAAAATAGTCCAGTACATACCAACTGAAATTACTTGAATCTGCAGTCTTCTCTCCTCCTACCAAGAAAAATCAACATTCATTTCACTTTATTAGTGTTGATATTTTTCAGTTTGTGGCTTGGAACATGAATGTGACTGCAAGAGTTAAAGACTCTCTCAATTGCTAGATTCTTTTTGGTGCTTTTTTCTGACTTGTGTTTTAGTTGTAATAAAATACTGCTGCTCTGACACACCATATGGAATGTACTCTAAAAGCTCATGCACTCACATTTAATTTTACATCTTATACAGACAGTGCAGTTAAAAAGCATGTGATATAGCCAAACACAGAATTTATAATCATATATATACAGTATACATATATAAATACAGCACAACACATTATGTTTTGCTCACAGCCTCATCTGGATCAGCAATGAAACAAACAGAATTCATCTGGACTTTTTAGGTTAAATGTATCTGCCTCAGAAATCGCCATAAAAAAATTATTCAAATGAATCAAGACTCTGACATTTTTCCCACACGCTTGTCTCCACAGCCACGTAATTTTAATAGACCTTTGACAGCTCGAGCAGATCTGTTCTCAGATTAACTAAAACAACCATTTCCTTTCCATGTCCTGACCTCCTTTTTCCTCTCCGTGATACAAAATGTTTTTTTCCTGCTCGGTATTCGACCCATCTTCACTGAGAACACAGTTACAGCCACAGAATGTGTGGGGAGAAAAAGACCTTAATTTGTATTGAAATGAGGGTCTGGAACAAATTTTAGATTGATCCAAGAGATTCTTTCATTGCAACAGGTCTGACCACATGTGCACTCCATTTGTCTGAGATTTGGAGATAAGGAAAGTGAATCCCATTTTGGCATGACATAGAAGCAGCTTTGGTCCAGGGACAGTCATGTATTATGTAGCCTTTTTTTGTGTCTCTTCTCTTTTGCACTTTGGGGACTTAAATTTATTTTCATTTGGCAGAAATTGAAGATACTTTTTTTAAGTTTACAACCATCTGATATAAATTATTATTTTTCATCATGGCAGAATTAGACTTTTATATTCATAACAGCTGCCGGGTCACCTCGATTGACCATTTTGGACCAACATGTATTTGTGATAGCCCATAAAGGACAAAAAAAATATTTTTTTATTTTGATGCTATGTGTAGGCCACATAGGTTCTCCAACATATTTGGAAGGGAAGGGTGAGATGAGGGATATACAGCTGCAACATGCAACTTCATCAATGAGTCTTGATAAATTTGACATTTTACTGTTTTACTATAGCTAATATACAGTACTATAAGTCTTTGGACACCTTCGGCTTTGTTGCTTTTATGTCTGTCAAATTCTGTCAACATTGGTATTTGGATTGGAATGATGTGACTGAAAGTCGGTCTTATATATCAGCAAACTGTCGATGAGTTTAACTCATACAATATATGTAATGCTCAAGCACGTCTTGAACCTGGTGTAAAAGACTTGGGTGTATTTCAATAAACTGATTGAGATATATTTGTATTATGGTCACTATTCCATTGCTAAATCAACAAATCTAATGGTGGCCTAATACTTTTACATAGTGCTATAAATACAGGACAACCGATGATAGTATTGCTTTCAAAGAACCTTGTTCTCTCAGTTCATCAGCCAGCTAATACAACTATAGCTTTACTCCGATAATGAACTTAATATGTGGCTTATAATTTCATTCTACATCAGCACAGGCCAAGCTGGGCAGCACTAATTACTTCCAAATAAACAGCAGAGTGAGAGGAACGAGATGCTGCTGCAGCACAGTGACATCAGCAGGCGGCTACCCCAGAGAGAGCACAGCTCTCCACTTGCTTCTGCGTTTAGAAACCGCTCTGTGAGCAAATAAACCGTACTAATGATGACACTGGGCAGAAAGTCTTGATTGATTGATATACCGTTTGTTTGATTTGCTGGGTTTGAAAATGAGGCTGGTAGTAGTGAGTAGTGCTTTCCAGAGGCATGATGTTTAGCAAAGTGCTGTTGTCATCAGAGAAATGAGAACATCGTCTGGTGGTGTGACCACCAGACTGGCTGACTGATGTTTGACTCTGAGGAATATAGATGATGGCGAGTGCTAACACAATAATTTTCTTTTTTTGGTCTATGTTTCTCATTCCAACATGGATTTTCGCTCATGCAAATAGTTTTAATAGGTGCTATAATGAGTGTGTATTATATAGCTCATATCATTTCATTTGAAAAAGGTGTACCAGTTTTATTTTTTTTATGGAGAGTGGCGCCTCCATTTCTGTTATGTAGTTATTTTTTTGTCTGTCGGGTAAGTGATATCAGAGTACATTAGCAACCATCAACACCATAGCCCTATGGATCAAATGAACCCGACTCGGCACATTTCATTTTTTTTGAGCGATTTTGTTTACCTCAAAATGCCTAAAGAGTCATCTCTTATTTAAGTTTGATCAAATTCAATACTGCAAAACAGTACTTCACTATAATTCAAAACAGTGGTGCCTTCAAACACCTCTTAAAAAACAATTTAGAATGCGATCGTATATTTGCTCACACATTTGCTGACATGGCAGGTGATGGCAGTAAAAAGATCTGTTTTATTTTTTTTCTATGTAAAAATACCTTTGGGATCAAATTTTTTTTAGGCAGAGGGCAGCTTTGAGTTTGATTTTGAAAGATTGTGGAGAGTTCATGACTCTAACCCACAGTTTGAACTTGTCTCTTTTTTCATTCGGGTTTAGCAATGAGTGCAATGATATGACTGCCTCCCAGAAAAGACTCCACCATTCCTTCCATACTTGGGGACCCTCATGTTTCCCTACTCCAGCACACCTGATTCAAATGATCAGCTCGTCAGCAAGCACTGCAGAAGCCTGATCACGACCCATCAATTTGAATCAGGTATGCTGGAGCAGTGAAAAATCTAAAACATGCAGGGCAGTGGGTCCCCAGGACCAGGACTGCGAAACACTCGGCCAGGTAAACTCTATTATCCATAATGTGTAATATGGCTTGGTTCTATGGCTCCTAATAGAAGAACACAACCTAAACATAAACCATGTTTAAAAGGAAAGATGGTAAAAGGTCTAAGACACCCATCACAAACTCACTGCAGACAGACACTGTGTGTATGATGGAGAGTACCTAGAGAAACCCGGTATGATGCAGGAGTGAGGCGTGGTCACTTCTGCTCAGCTCATCTGCAAACCCGGATCACATACAGATGTTCACTCACAGGTCTGTGCAGAGACTGGGTGAGGCTGTTTCCCCTTCCACTCCCTGTGCACCATCCATCCTCAATAACATGCATGGCCACCATACTGGCAGTTGCACGGGTTTTCATCAACTTGTGCAATATTCCTAAAAATGCACACATTATTGAAAAAAAGAAAGAGGTGTGATTTCACAGTTGTTGTTTTTTCCCCATTACTGTCTGTGAAGTAAGATGATGCAAGGCTTGGAAACAAACACTCAGGGACTGTGTGAGTTCTTTGAAGGGTTTGGTCTTATTACTGTCTTTTGAGTAATCTGTTTTTTTTACACTGTCTTGAGTTTAGTTAGTATTTCATTTCATTGATGTTAGATTCTGCAGCACCATACAACCTTGTATCCATAACATTAATCTCATATCTGTCACATCTATCATCTAATAACTTATTTGAATATGCCATTTATATACAAAAAACATTTATGTCATATTTTATTAGAGACACACAAGATTCTGTCATGAATAATTCATAGTTTTATCCTTGATGTGCACATTTGCTTGATTTTAAACATAAATCAAAGCAAGCTAGAGCAGTCTGCAAACGACACTGGAGTTTAGGAAACAGACATATTGAACACATGCTCACACATGTTCATTACATTTAATGATCCAGTATAGTTTTGGATAAGAACTTGATCTATGCAATAAACATTCTTTACATTTTGTCCTGCAGCGTCTTCATTATCAAATGTCTATACACACAGTAGTCATTGAAAGCAACATTTTACATTATTTGCCTGGTTTCTACTGTAGTCCTTATGGAAATGACTTACTATAAATGGTAAACATAAGTAAAACATTTTCTACTGACCATCATGCTGTAATATTGTTAATCCTCAGGTGAAATGCAAGGTTTAAGCCATTAAACATGTAGTTGTGTCCACTGTTTGGTATTACCTCACTGGATTACCTGTTCAGTAGTAGGATGTTGTGATTTCACTACATTTTGTTTGCACAGCCAAGCCACTGCTGTTATTTTTTTTTTTTTTGGGAGAATCGCCTCGTGCGTGTGGTATGTGTACAATTTAACGGCAAACTGATGTTGATACTGTGCTGTAATTTTTCCCTGGAGAGCTTTTTGCGGGCAGGTTGTTGTCCAGGGGAAGCACATTAGCCCTATGTGTTGGTGGTATTGGTGGTTGGGAACCTCTGCATTTTTTTTGGGTAAAGGATTCCCTGCCATTTAATGGTACCTCAGACTGACTCAGGCTTGGCTCGGCAGGTTAATGCAAGTGACGGCGGGAACAAGTCTTCCCTATGTTTATTTAATTGCTAACCACTCTGGTTTGGAGGCCATGTTCAAAGGGACGACAAGCAGAGAGAGCTGCCTTGCATTCCACTCAGCCTCAGGGAAACATGGGTCATCCCAAATAATGAGTGGAAGGACTTACTTTACCAAGTCTACCTCAACCCCAAGCCAGCACGTGGTTCCCATTTCAGCACAGGGGGAAGATTGCACCTTCATCCGCTGGCTGTTTTTTTTTTTTGGAGTGAGTGTATGTGTGCGTGCAGTGCACACATACATCTGTTCCTCAGCAGCATACACACTAATCACGGTGCACACACAACACATGCACACACAACTTTGTGTGTGTGCACAGCAAAGTTGGTGTGTCTATTTGAGAGTGTCTGAGTGTGAGATCATTGTGTTTGTTCTGAAAGTGTACTCCACATGTCCAGCACATGTTGTCAGGTTGTGATTGGCATACGGGCCATATTTGTATCTGCATGAGGAGCACAGAGGCCACTGGCCAGTCTGAGATTGAATGAAGTTTTAGGTTTTAAGGTTATGAAGGACCACACACACAGATGCACAGAATAGGGTGGGCTAATCCTACAAATGCACTGAATGTGCAAAGACAGTAAGGGGAGTAATTGTAAGTTTTCCTAATGTGAGTGACGATTTTCGATGGAAAGTGGATAAGGGAAAAAAAGAAAAAGTTGAAAGACCAAAATCAAATGTTTTATATTTATTATATATTTTGTTTATTTTATGTTTATTATAAGTTTTTACCCCAGTGTCTTAAGGACCGTTCTGATTTGTGTGCTCAGGATATGCTCTTTTTAAGAGTTTCCCCTGTCATAACCCTTCACTTGATTGGCACAGGTAACTGTAGACACAACATACATTGTTAGTGCACTGAAGCGACACTGTACAGAAATGTCTCAACCTAACCCACCTCACCTTCAAAGTGATACTGTTTACTTTCATCCCTCTGGAAACAGTTACGAGTCTTTAATCATGCTGTAAAAATGTGTCACCTTTCAAGTGGGAAACACTTTACGGCCCATTCATTTAATCTGTGATCTGATAATCCTGCATGTGTGCAATCAGACACAATCTGCACACCAAACGAACGATGAGACGCATTATTTGACAAAAGCCAAAAAAAAGGGAGAAAAAAAACTGGTTTATCTCACAAGTGAAACAAGAGGTTCTTCATTGGATTCTTTCTTGTATAAAATGTTGACGTCTGTTTTATGTGTTGTATGCACTGCGCACATGAGCAAACACGCTCCCCTAAAAAGGCTTTTGATCTGTTATCTAATCATTCTCATCTGTTTCAGTCTTGGCTTAATACCGGCCCCCCGCATTGTTTGCAAGTTGCTATTGTTACACTTTTAAAACAAGCTATGCTCTGTACTGTGGTGTCTGTATTGACCATGACTATAGAGACCTTTTTTATATATATATTTTTTTATATAGTATATGTTATATTTATCTAAATAAAATAGCAATGCCTGTAATATAAACAGTACATGTAAGTAAAAGCACAACATCTGAACTGTACAGGATCAAAGACACTACCAATCATGATACAGGTGCAGTTTCTAAAAATGGGCTTGCCAACAATTTAGAAGCAGTCACATCTACCAAGGGAGTGATCCTTCAAAATTGATCAATTCTGACAATTTCAGATCACTCTGTAAGATATTCCATGTCAAAGGAGCAGCATATTTAAAAGCTTTTTTTTCCCCAAGTTCTGCTCTCACTCTCAGGTCCATCATCTGAGTGAAGGCCATATTGATTTTGGTTTCTGCACATGTAGGTAGACAGATAGGAAGGAACCTGGTCAAGAATAGTATATATATATATATATATATGTATATATATATGTGTATATATATATATGTATGTATGTATATATATATATATATATATATATAAGCGCAAAGCATAGGGGTACACAGTGTCTAACTTCTTTACTCATCAGGGGCATTCATAAACAGTAAATCATCATAATCCAGCACTTGAAAGTACTCGAAACATCTGACCATTTCCGTCTCTTGCGTGGTAGAGATCTTTGCCACTTGAAAATAACATGAATTTGCAATTTTCTGTATTTAACACCAGCTTGAGTTAAGTGGGTCTGAACAGACAGAGTTTTCGATACTGAAGAGGATGAACTGTAGTTGACTGTATCATGACAGGCAGGCAGCATTTCATAAATTGTCACAGAGCTCTTTTACATATATAGGAAACAAGAGTGGCCCCAGGATATAACCCAGGGGCACACCCAAACTGAACACATTGTTTTTCTAGCTGAAAACTAGTACAGCATGCTCAGATAAGCCAGTGTTATGATTCCATCTGTCAATGTGACATGGTCTACTGTGTCAAAGTCTTTAAGGTAATGCCAAGGTATACAGCACAGTAAATTCCTTTTGGCGCCTTGCAAGACATTACATATTAAATCTAACATAAAAAATAAATGACTAAATTGTTTTAATGATCTGTTGAAATAATGTCTTTCATTCTATTTCACTAGTTCTGAAATTGCACTCAAATTTGTAGAAACATGAGTTGAGTTCTTTGTGCAGCCCACACATGAACCACTCGTGGGCAGTAGAGTCACTGTAAGCACAACAGTTATGACTTGTTGTAACACTGTTGTTACACCTTCCAAATGAAATAGTTCATGACTTTTTTCCTCTGTGGGATGAATGTGTTGTGGTGGTGAAATTATGTGAAGTTAAAGGCAGGTGAAGAGGGAGTCATTACATCTTAGTTTTGTTTCCTTGGCGCAGGTTTCTTCTTTCTTACCTCTACTATTCTGTGTCTCCTCCCTTTCAGCTAGAGGAGCTGGGTAATTACATGACAGCTGTAGGTACAGCTGTTTAAATGGCTGTAGCCCAGAGTATGAGATTTAAACTGTATTTTTTTGTGTGTTATTCATGTGTCTTGTGTGTAGGCAAGTGGTTTTACTCTGTGTCTATGTGTCGTTGCGTCCAGGCATGTGGCTCACAGTGGTGCGTGTGCTCTCTGCATCATAGTTTCACTGTTTGCTCACTGCCATGCTCCACTACTGGCTGTCCACAGGCCATGTGAGAGGCTGTTTCCTCTCAGGATAGGAAGTTGTTTCAGCCGTACTATTGACCAAACATTTACTCTGGCCTCCATTTGTAGAGGGCAATTACCCTAAATGCACCACATACTCACTAAGGACTTTCAGTAATTATGTTCATCCTATGTGTCAACCAGGTGAGCCATGTGTTTCCCACCTCTGCCATGTCACTGGCATGAGTGTGTTCAAGCTTATCACAGTTCTTGTATTGGTCAGAGAGAAATATAATCAATTATAGGTGCAGGGGATGGTTCGTTACCACAGTTTTGTATTCAAAATAATATGAGAGTATGTATGTACCAGTGCCAATATCAGTCTGTTTCTGAAGACAAATATCAGTCAGACATAGCCTTTAATTTCTTTTAAACAAGTTGGCTCTAATGAGACATTTGTGCTGATGCACGTACCACCTATCAACATTTCTGCCTGTGACTTAGGCTTTATTTGATTTTAGACATTAAAGAGCGATACTGACACTTATCGTATCGGCTCATCCCCAGAACATTACAGAACATTACAAGCAAGTAGAGCTTCAGTATTTATGTATTGCCATGTTTGTTGATTTACCAAATTATGCACATCTTCCTCTTGCATATTATTGCATTATAAGAAGAAATGTCTCTGATAGCCTTTCTGTTTGCTTACGCAGACATTTACACTACCCATTTCTGTTTAACTGCAAGTGTAGCAATGTTGGGTGGCTTCTAAGAAACAGATTGATATCTCCATAAAACTATACTGCCATGCCTGAATGTGATGATTAAATACATCATAACACTTGACTTTTGTTTGAAGTAAGCTTCAAGAGCTTTGCGATGCTTGTTATCTTTCTATAATCCACTATTTACTATCCATTATCTTTCTATAAATTGTGACTTTGAACTCAAGGTCCATATTGAAAGACTTCTCAAAAGAACACTCATGCGTAGTGCATAATTGAAAGTGCAGTCCAGATTTCATCCCACCTTATCTGAGAAATTTCCAGGCTGAACAATAACATGGTGATGCTTCATGTCCCACATTCTCACAGATCTGCAACAGATAAATACCATCTGGCCCCAAACTCTCTTTTCCACTATAAAACATCTCTATCAAGTGTAATACAGCTCAGTATGTGTTACTGCTGCTCCTGTTCTCTCTTAACATCACTGAGCATACAGTCTGGGAAGCGAAGGTCAGTCGGAAGTGTATCACGTCCGGGAAGTGTGTGTTCATCTGTTTGGGGTGTGTCTGTCTGTATAGTGCTCATCGACCACGTGTATGCATGCATGTTTGTGTCAGCGTCTGTGCACGAGAGCATACGTGTCTCCATGCGTGTGAGCGCATTATGAGTATAACAGAGTCTGGCGTGAAGATCAAAGTACCCTCCATAACTCCTCAGTCAGTCAGTTGGCAGGCCACTCAGCACACTGCCGGGAATCTCCACGCACAGCGGGGGATTTTGAGTTACTAGACTCAGATCATTTCAATTAAAAACCAGAATTTTTTTTGATTTTTTTATGTTGTTTTAATAATCTGTTTACAAATCAGTCATAAAAGAGAAAGCTAATAGTACTGTTAAACAAACAGTACTATTAGCACAGCACAAAAGTTTTAGAAACTCCGATTTACATCACAAAACAAAAACACACCACGGCTATTGCTTTGTCTTAGAGAAATCCTTTTTTTTTTTTTTTTAAGTAAAATGTAGTGTCAGCAACAAATTCTCTTTGCACCTATAAAATTGTTGCGTTACCTTCGCTTGCCACTGTTACTGTTGTTCACAGCTGTCATTCTAAGAAGTCGCAGACTCATGACATCATCGTTTGCCGAATAAATACATTACACCACAAAAATTACTCTGGCTATGTGCTGTAACTGAATAATAATTTTCCAAAACAATAATTTTCATTAATCATGAATAGTATTGCTTTTTATAGACTTTGTACGAGAACTAATGTACTAGTGTAGCGAGAGTACAGTAGCCAGATTTTTTTTTAAACCCGTTGATGTCATGTCCCGTGAACCTCGTCTAGTCAAACCTTGACTGTTTTTAAATTTTCATTAGATGCTAGCTTCTCAATATGCAATCCTCTCTTGGGTGTCCTTGCTGATGAAGTGTGATCGTAGTGTAACTGCAGCTGGTTTGGAGGTGCTGTGCCAATGACAGGGTGGTCCCTGCCTCTCACTGCCGCCTCCAATACCACTGCTGCTGCCGCTGCTGCTGCTGCTGGCACCCTCATGCTCATCATGTGCGCATTGTTCAGTGGCACCTGGCCATAAGAAGAATAGTGGCAAAAGCATAGTAACGACCAGGGTTCTTCTCAGTGCTTTTGGTTTACACACCATTTTTACAACCATTGTTTTACAAAATGACCAAACACATAATTTGTGTATTAATTGTATGTAAAGCATTGGCATTCACTGTTTAGGGTCATTATTTTCCTGTCCATCATGCATAGTGATGGATTTTGGAGTAAACGGAGCGGGGCTGGAGAAGTGAAACTCTCAACTACTTTTATTTTCATATCGAGCACAAAAATGGTTGTGGCTGTAACTGTGGAAATGTAATGGCAGTCAAAGTGGTCAGTCATTACCCCATCTTTTTGGTGTAGTTCACATTTACCTCTCACTGTGCTCACTTGACGATTGTGTGACCAGTCAGAACTTGACTCATTGGTGACACTGCAGTTAGCAATTTAAATGATTCCATAGTTGACATGTTGCCGCATCAGCATGAATGAATATTCAGCGGTCGAAGGCAATGTCTTGCAGCTGTTACTCGGCTATGACTTTTCCTGCTGGAGTAGTGAAGTTACTTTTAGTCCAATGCTGACAGAGACAGTGCCAACACAAAGTTTTCATTGAAAAAGTGTTTTACCACACAGTGTGACGAACAACCATAGATTACAAGATATTATGATCATTTGCAAGTGTGGCCATGTAATAAGTTACTGTACATATTGCAAGACAATGTTTAATGATGCAATGGAACTCCAACATGTTTACCTGGGAGTGAGGGGGTTTTGTCAGATCACGTCAGGCCCACAATACAGTTGTATTTGGCCCACTAGATAAAAGGCACATGAGGGTTTGTTCGATGCAAAATAAAAAAAATCAGGGATGGAGGACCCTTTACTTTCACTCCATTAGACTGCACAGGATAATAAATTGCAACATTCAAACTGATGAGGAGGAGTGATGTGTGCCATGTGTAGACCAGTTTTTGTTGGTCAATGGCACAGTGGCTTTCTGCTGCCTCAAGATTAATGTGCTAACATTGTGCCTGACCAACACACCTGTCGTGGGCACACTGATGAGCGCAAGCGCATTTGCCACCTACACGACGTGGGCGCGGGGAGTGAAAATACCGCCTGTGCCCATTGGTAACTTACAATGACACTTGTGCTTCACCTTATACCACTTTGCACTGGGCGTAAGATAGGGCCACATATGACACACATTAGTACCACACTGAGTACTACTACTAGAGATTAAATGCGTACTGAAAACACAGAGCCGGAACCTTAGGGGGGATTTGTGCTATATATATGTATAGTATGAACCATTTTATGCTTTGTGAGTTCTCAGCCTGATGTGTACATCACTTTGAAACAGTAGTCCAATGTTGATAGCTAGCCTTTCTGCGGCTATAACATGGGAAAATCATCCTATATCCATTGCTTTCACTAATATATCCTTAACATAACATATCTTGAATTTCAAATTAGATTTTTGATTTAATCTACTTAAACTTGGTTTATTCTGAATTTTATATTATTTGACTTAGTCTAGCCCTCGTCTTGGACACAGTTTTTAATTTCGGCCCCCTTTGTGATTGAGTTTGACAACCCTGATTTGGAGGGACCCAGAGATTCATTGGGGCTGGGGGTGGCTGATAAAGCCCAGTGGTGAGACTAATCTGTACATATGTGACCCAGCACTTCAGAAGGCCAGATGTTAGAAGTGTAAATCGTGTGTATGGTGATGTCTTCACAAACCCCAGCAGCACATGTGCTCTTAAAATACATAAAAAAAACAGGGTGGATGCCAAGAATGAAGTACATACTATTATTCACACCAAGCTCAGAACAATAAATTGTTGGATGTTTACCATGTTGACATAGTATGTGCTGCCTATCTGCACTGACCTTGTTTTAGTATGTCCACACAATTCTTTCGGGATTAGACTGGAAAAAAAGAAATTAAAGAAAAAAAAAACACATTTATTTAAGGTTTATTATTATTAGAACCTTTTATATGTCCTTTATGCAAGGGCCTTAAAATCTCTTCTAGTATGTGAAGGCCATGGGAGGGGTGAGCAGTCCCCCATGTGTTATAATCTGCAGTCTTAGCATTGTATGTCACTAATTCTTACACACTGGTCCTTTCATTTTTTTTTTTATTATTTATTTTATATTATTTCACATATCATAAAATATTGAATGTTTTCCTTGTAACCTGTCTTAATACTGCTAATTTCTCATGAGCAAAGAAGTATGTGACAAGCGGCACATCAAATTCCTACAATGGTACTTTGTATTCAGTAATTTCTCATGGTTGGCATCGATGTGAAACATATAGTTGCCTTCGTTGAACTGTTGGTGTTGGACACCAGAACACAAAGGGTTAAGTCATTCACTCCCATCACCAGTGTGAATATTTAAACAACAATAGGAGGCCCAGTGTGAAGAAGTAAAGTGACATTTTTATTGTATGCTAGGGGACTTTTAGGAGAGGAAAGTGTCTGTTTTATGTGTGTTTATGTGTCCTCACTCCTATTGTATTGCATTGGCCAAAAACATTATTAGGACCATTTGTTTTTTTGTATTTATGTCAGATCTATTATGGCAGATTTCAAATGATTTGTCAGATTCTGCACTTGGTTCAAAAAATGGGTAACTTCTTGAGGTTGTGGCTAAAACTCCCCCAATCCTCACTTCCAACAGACCTTCAGGGTGAGATTGTTTACAATGAGCAGCCGAGAGCGGAAGAAAAAAAAAGTTGAAATAAGTTGATAGAAACTCGTCCAAGACTGTGCAACTTCTTGTAAATACCATAATTGCCCATGCTCAGTGCCTCTGTGTGTGCCAAGTAAAGTTCCAATTACATTCAGAGATGTGTGTGTGTTTTGGTTGGCAACAGAGCACTACCCTCTATACACAGTCACACAAGGGCCAATTGGTAACAGTTGTGGTCAGCCCCCCCTCTGCACTACAACAAGGGATAGAAGAGGTGGGGTGTCTGTCTTTACTTTCCTCTTTCTCCATATCCTCGGGAGAAATCATCCACTGAATAAGCACAACAGAATTAGCCCCACTGAGTCAGATTGTATTTAAATTGGTGAGAGAAAACAAGCATTTTCTCTGTGCGCTGTGCCCTCTCTGGGAATGAGTCCTGCAATAACACACAGAGTTAATACAGCACATCCTGGAGCCACTCTGGGGTGTCGCTGTTTATGATAGTGCCTCCACCACATGCACACACACAAACCAAAACCACGACTGCTTGCAAATATGAATCAGCATATTAGAGACTTAACGCGGATGTAGATCTGGGGTTGGAGAATTCAATTTAAAATAGAGACCAAACCTTTGAAGTGACATATCTGTGGTCTGTGAAACAAGGTTATGTAATATTGTGTAATTTGTGTTGAAATTGATTTACCGACAGTGGCATTATAAAAATCTGTTGGGCAATTGGCAAGGAACATTTACTGTTTTAGTGGCGCGTGGCTCTGTGTTTCTGAATCATTTCCCAAAAAATGAAACCAGAGGAAATTTTGCACAGGATGTTATATTTGTGAATCCCTGAACCTCAACCTTAGCATTCACTTACACACATGGACATGATGTGTCTCTCATTACCACAACTGTCCTCTCCCTTTAATGAACAGTAATCATAACTCAACAAGCAACATACATATCACAGGCTTAATCTGGGCCTGCGTGTTGTCTGTGCTCTGTTTTTTCCATTATCCTTCTCCCCCACTTGCCTTTGTCGATCTGGACAATGTATCAGAGCTCTGCATTTCTATCATGACCTTGGACCTGGCTTGTTTTGTTGTTTCCTAAATTGAATCAGACAGTCCACTAATTGCTCAATCATGTGGCTTATCATGGTTATTAGTTATGATGCAGGAGCTTGGCTGATGGAAGATGGCGCTCTCCTGCAAGGGAGTTTGACTTGTCAGAAAATCTGTGCAGATCATTAGGCTTGGAGGGAAGATGACTTTCTCGGAAGAGAGCGCTCCCTTTGGTTTTGAAGTGAGTCACTGCTCAGTGTGAAAGAGTTCAAGTATCTTGGGCTTTTGTTTATAAAATACATGCTCAACAGGTGGAGTGGCTCCATGTCAGCAGCGATTCATAAGTGATCATTCATTCCAAATAAGTCCTATCACATTCTTTTTACCCAGAATTTACCCTCAACAACCTGAAAGGTCATGTTTCTTCCATAGGTGGGCCACTGCCACAATAGTGATGTTGAGTCCTTTACGGCACCTCCTTGCTGACACATGCATTTACATGCATGTTAAAAGTCTGATTTTAGTCGGACTAAGACAATAATTCGGTTTTCTTAATGTCAGGGAAATGCTTTAGTCCGACTAAAATCCATCTAGTCTTAGTCGAACTAACATACCTGGATAATGCGATTCATAGTGCGATTACTGCATGTATATACTTACGTCTGGAGTCGGACTTGGTTTTCTGTGCATGCACCAAAATTTCAAGTAGGAAACGACGTTGCAAGAAATCATACGGCAGCGAAGTCTTTCTTTGACCAACGCAGCAACCACAAGAGCCATACTCCATCTAATTTGTATCACGATTAACTTGTCAATTTTGGAAACAATAATAAGTAAAAAAAAATGTGCTGAGATTACACTGGAAGTCACCAGCGTGGGTTAGTAGGTGACGTCATGAGAACATCTGTCTCCTATTCCCGTGTGTGCTTCGGGGTCTGGGCAGGAATAACCTGAACACAGATGGACCAGGTTGTCTCTCCATTCTTCATCCACTGATGATCCATGTATAATTTTTTTTTGATGATTGACAGAGTTTATGTTACAGTATAGATTCTTAAATGTGCAATTTAGATTCTTACACATTGCCCACTGAAAGACAGCATTGCATAAGTCACTATATGCTTTACAGCTGATCTTATAAGAATCATTACTGTAAGCAGTTTGCAGTTACAATTTTTTTAAATAGTCACACCAAAATCATGGCATTTGATATGTTGTAGGAGAATCATTTGCTTTCCATGACTGCGTGAAATGTCTGACCTGCAGCCATCAGCAGACACTTTGTATCTTTGCAGCAGATGCTCTCCCAGAAAATCACTGCAGCCTCCGTCAGCTCTTGTTTGTTGTGCGGTCTCGTGTGCTGCTCAGCTGGACTGAGATCAGAGCCACTGCCATGTTTGACAGATGAGGTGGTGGCTGTGGGTCCAGCGCTGTTCCTTATTCAAGATTCCCCTTCATAAAAAATAAATAAATCGCTTTTTTGGAGGTGGGTGGGCACCTCAAATAAAGTTTTTCTGCGATGTTGAAAAACTTATATAATTATTGATGATACAGTTCCGTATTTAGTGGTGATTTTATTATATAAATAACATTATACTAGGTTTTCAGTTTTTGTTCAGAGCACTATCCTTAATAAGCTGCAAAGATGGGATGAGTTACTCTACTCTGCAAATAAAGATTCTGACTATCAAATGTACAGCACCTTGTTTGTTTGCACATGTGCCATGCTCTCCCACACATGACTTTTAAGGGTTAACCAGTATAATAGCATTTAAAATAACTTCCTTGGCAGAAGTGATCTTGCCTGATCTGGGCCTTCTTGCGGTCTGGCAGATCCAACCCATGGCCAGCAGCTGTCACACATGAGAGCTAAAAGTTTTGTTGGGAAATTTAGAATTATATTGTTAGAAATGTGGCTTGATAACGGGGTGAGCTGAATGACGATGGATGTGTAAAGTCAATATCCTGTAGGGCTGCTGTTCCAAAAATTTAATTCAGCGTTTCATAGCAGCTGTATTTAAAGGTCACGGCCGAGCTGTGATGTATGTTGGCACGGTTGTGAATTCATCAGTGAACTCAGATTATTATTGCAGGGTCAGGACTGATTCAAGAAACTTGGCATGAGCAAACCAAAAACATCCTTTATGACTAGCTGAAGTGGCATGCGGCACAAATGATTCCTCCCCTGCCAGTGAAGGAGTTTCCTCCTTCCAAATTGTTGCCTGATGCTTCGTTGATGATGTGGGAGTCTCCGGGGACACCGTACATACGGCACTCTCACGTCTTCCATCCCCTTGTCCTTGCCCCTCCATCCTCTGGCCCTCCACATGGACACGTTTCACTTTCTTCCTTCACATTTTTTGTGCAACTTAATTATCTTGTCAAGCATTGTCAGCTATTACTCGAGGAAACGTGTTTTCTTACCATTTCAACTGAAAGGCAAGCAGAGGGAAAGGCGGTCGTGCTCACAAAGACAAATGCCGTAGATGACCCTCGTCGCTCACTTGTGGGAATTCAGTCACATAACCCATTTCTGAGGGGGGAAAAAAATCTTAAATCATGCAGACTGAATGCTTTTACAATATAGCAGAAGCAATAAAATGTATTTCCCTTGCTCAACTCTTTCACTTGGAAACGAGCTCTGGCTTCAAGAAGAGTTTAGCTACCTCTTCCATTGATTTTATCAGAGGCTTATATGAATCTGTGAAGTTGCCCTTTCTCTGGCCTTTGCTTTGCAGCCATTTTGTTCTGTTTTGTTACATATTTTTCAGTTGAGAAGGCTAAGACAGGCCTCATTCCTGTTGTAGAGCAGAGCTAACTAGATAAAGATGATATAGCCTGTTAAAAGTAATTACACCTACCTTAATATACAAGCAAACTGGATGAAAGAATATTAGTTTTGATTTTGTTTTACGTTTTGACTGATTCTTATCTCTATTTAGTACCACATTCTAATGCCTAGCCATCATAAATCAAGAAATTGGAAGTGTTTCAGCAGATATGCTTTTGTTGTGAGGACGAACCCCGGGAGATGACATGTCAACACATTTGCTTGCTCCAACAAATCATACTGACTTCCATCTGGAGAACCATCAAGTCAGAAACTCCTACAGAAGTAGCCAAAGTGCCAGACTCACACATGTATACAAACTCTTTGGACACGCAGGAATAATCAGTGAAGTCTTTAAAACTCATGAACAATTAGGATCTGATTTTTTGTTGTTGAGTAATTAGGGACGGAGCGCACAAAGTAGGAGTTTTGTTTTTATTGATTTTCACTTTTACCCCAAGTCAAAAACTGATGGAGTATACAGTATAATCTGCATGAGATGTAACACGACCAAACACACCAATGCCAAAAATCAACATTAATAATGTGATACTAAAAACAAGATAAACCGATAAGTCAAAACCACAGCATTATACTATGGTACAGTGGTTTCATGCAATAAAGATTTTTAAATTTAGCGCATCTCCTCGTTACTCCAATAATACTAGATCAGGCAGTACTTTTAAAGTTGGCATGCCTCATTGTCAATCATCTGCAATAATAATTTTCTTTGCAGCATAAGTGTGTACAATACAGTCTCATATTGTTTAGGTTTTTATATTTCTTGGTTTGGAATCAAAGGACAGGAGATATTGGCTTCAGTTCAAGCTCCAAGCCCAATATTTTTTCCCGTTCAAACAGCACCCCAGACCAGTATCACTGCGATTTACAACATGACCAAAAACAGTGAGTCAGAGTAACAATTTCTGTCTCGCATTGAAGGCACATGGGTGAGAAACTAGGGAATCAGGACCTGATTAAATCCAGAATGGATTCAGGAAGTAGTGAAACCATTTGAAAGGGCGAGGAGTGCTTTCACACAGCCCACTCCCCCCTCACCACCACTCACACACATGTCTGTGTGTTGGCTGCCTCTGCCTTTTGAAGTTACTGACTGCTCTGATGTCAGGTTCTGCACAAGTTCTGTCACTTTATAATTTAGGGTAATTTACTACGCGAAACATATTGGGAGGTCTTTTGTATAATAAAATGAAACCCTGTGAAGTCATAATATTGGCAGATAATGGCATAATACAAAGCAGAAATTAACTTCATTGACCTCCTCTTTTGTCTCTCGTTCTTTGCTTCTCAGAAATCATCGACGACCTTGCGCATCTCGTGGACAAAACAGATGACAGGATTCGTAATGAGACCCGAAGAGTGAAGCTGGTGGAGACAAAGTCAGCCTCCTGTGGTGAGTCTTTCTTGTTTTCCTTTACGATGGAACAGTCAGATGAACTTAAATCTGCCCTGACCTTTGCCCTTTAGTTTTATTGATATGAATACATATCTGCAGGTCAAAGGGCAGTTAATGTACCATAGCATTTAGATTATTTATAGCCATAGATTGTAGAATGTAATTTGGGGTCAGATTAATACAAAGTCATCTTATTTTTCCATTCAGAATTGAGTAATGTTGACGCTATTTGTACCTCGACTTTCTTCATCGACTGGTGATGTGGACGAGCCCTCTTGGCACAGAGACACAGAGTGTGTAGTTGGTGAATGGTGGTTGGACTGGCTATGACTGTCTGTCACGCCTGCTAACATAGCGCACTGGGCATTGCAAGGGGGTCTCTCATACTAATACTTTGAGGAGTCTTCAGATGTCGACAGAGGGTTGCAAATCAGGCCCTCAGTCATCGACCTTTGTTACTAGATTTTGTCAAGTTGAATTGTTCTTTGCAAGACTGGCCTGCTCTCGCCATTACTACAGATCTGTTTCAGTTTGTTTAACATTTGTTTTTTCATTTGCACAAAGTCTCAGCTTCTCTTTTCTGTCAGTGTTTATTGCTTTTCACAGGGAAAATGGCTGCCATTAGAGGCAGATGGATATAGCCGACCTATGAAATGTGTTAGTGCGAGCCAGTCTCAGTTTGCCCACAGAATTGCCAGACAGAATTGCTTTGGCAAAGCCTGTATTGTTTTGCTTGGAGACGCATGAAACAGCCAGTTGTGGAGAGAAGCAGAGCAGACAGTAGGGAGGTCAGCCCCCAGAATACTTCATTCTGTTGGTTGTGTCCCTATGGTGCCCAAGCGTGAGTTTGTTTGAAGATCCCAGAGCTTATATTGTGTTAAAATCAGGACTCCTTCTCGGGCATTCTTTCTGTTTAACTTCTTTTGCCACCAAACTTCCCTCCTTCCTCATTCCAGTTCCTGGCTGAAGAATATTCATGGAGCATGTGTATCTTTTAGCAAGTGGTCATGTGATACCTTAAGCATTGCATGTGTCCTGTGCATAATGCACAATGTTTGGAGTTCATAGCTGTCCATGTAAATTAGTGCAACTGACGTTTGCAAAGTATGTATATGTGCATGCATGGGGCTATTTCTGTGTGTGTGTGTGTGTGTGTGTGTGTGTGTGTGTCAGTGTGTGTCAGACCTTCTCTTAGACACACGATGGAAAATTCCCCCATGGTCTTCTTCACTCTCACCTCAATGCTCTTTCTCTTTTTTTCCATTCCTCTCTGTCATCTCCCCGTTCGTCTACTCGGTTGTTTGACACTCGTCTTTGTGTCAAGGAGAGAAAGAATTGAAAATACAACATGCCACGAATGGTTTGGGGGGGCTTTTCCTCTCGCTCTCCATGGCAGTGTGTTTGTAATTCCTAAGCTTTAAGGTTTTATTTATTTTGAAACCATGTCTCATCCAAAGCCAGCATTTGATGTTATGTCTTAGTCAAGTCCTTGTAAAGTTTGGAACGTCTGACTTTGCGAGCTGAGAGCATTCTTAACATAACTATTGGTAGGTGGCATATTGTGAGCGAGGCTTTTATTTATTTATTACTGACCAAATTTGTGTTAAAACCTGGAAACAGTTTCAGAAATTTAGATACATGCAGAAGACACGTTTTGAATCAGAGGAAACAGTATGGTATGGTTTATGGAAATCTACTATACACACAGGCAAGCCTGAATGCATTAAAATCAAGTTTATGAATACATATCTATAACATTAAAAGAGTAAATAAAGCAAAAGTGCACACAGTATGTGTGGGCATTCAAAGCCAGTTACATCCCAATGTGTCTAATGTATTGATTCTTGGCTACTCTGCATTCAGCGTCTTAATGGAAGAAGGAATTAATGACCTAGAGTAGAGGCTAAGTTTATCTGTATTAATCATCAATCATCTTGAATTATGGGCAACGCAGTGTTGTATATGCTGCACTGGAGATCACTAATAAGCATTTGAATGTCGGGAAATAGTTTGGTTGGATTAGTGTGGCAGATTAGTCTATATAGCACCAAAGGGCCTCTTGAAGAGCAGTGTGAATTGAATCAGGCACCAGAGCTCACACAACTCTTCTTATCAGAGCTAATCCTCAATTTGGAGAGGGTCTGTTTTGCAGCCGCATGAATCCCGCAGGTGGCTCGCTTCTCAAGAAGGTTCGAACTGTTTGGACTAGAGGAGGCATCTAAAGAAACTGTGGCTGAAGGGAAGCGTTTGATAATTGGGAGAAGAGAATATACAGCAAATGAGTACACCGAGTCTCCAAATGCAATGTGTGAGTTGTCAAGGAAATACAAACTTTGTTCTGAAGGACGGTCTAACTTTTAATGAGTTCTTTCATTCCTTGTTTTTTTTTTTTTGACATGATATGAAGTTGGAGCCAAAACTATTTTTTTTCCCAGTGGTTTGCAATAACCTTGCTTAAAATAACAAATCCTTCTGCAAATGATATTTCCACTTCCTAGATGTCTCTTCGTGAGTTGTACGTTAAAATAAACATACTTTTTAGTCATATTTATCTTATAATATTTAAATATTATAAATAATACAAATAATTGGGAAAGTTGGTTGGTGTGTCCACTGCCTTGTCCAACTGCTAGAAGAATTGCAGTGGAAATCAATATGGACATTCATGGTCCCCAGGGAACAAGTACTAGTGACTTAAGTTATTTTTCCTCTCCTGCCATGAGCAGGTAACTTAAAGTCTAATACATGGATTTGCTTTGTGATGTTGTTGGATAAGCAGTAATTAACAAAAAATAAATACATTTTTACATTTGTACCTTAAAGAGTTGTACTAGTATAGACAACTGGTTTGACCCTTAAATAGCTTTCAAACACATTGAACATTTTTTTGTCTGAGAAAATGATAATCTTCATACTAACCTCATTAGCAGTTTTGCCCCCGTCTCTCAGACGGTTGCCGGTGCCTTTTGTGTCCCAGAAATGGTCTTTGAACCATAAGCAGGGGGCATGGTGGAAGTGGTGCGGGGCATTCAGGGGGTTGTCTCTGTTTATCTGGGGTTCTCGCCAATTATTCATTTTCTCTGTGATTTGTCTTACTGATGTGTCTGAAAATTGCTATGATGGGGATGAACTCAAACTCTGACTTCCAAAGCTCCTGGGTGGTCAGTCTGTCAGCAGACACCAACTATCCCCCTCAGCACCAGTGTCACAGCACAACCTTCATTTATTTGGGTAGCAAACGCCATTCTTGTCATTAGTCTCTGGAGGCCTCCTGAGGGTCAGGAGTAGCTTGTTTAGTTACTGAGGCAGACGGCGACGGTCCTAAGAGAACAAGAGTGTGAGTGTCAGAGCGGGTCTTGTGTGTCTTCACCAGTGGCTCTTACTTGACATAAGTAATAAATGCAGACTTTATACAGTTTAGCCTCTAATAGCATTGTTGTCATAGCTGCTGACAGATGCTTGTTGGGGAAAAAAAGATAACAACCTGCAATGTGTGCTTGTTTTTTACGTGTTACCAAGAGGTGAGGCATTTCAGATAGTTTGTTTCCATACTAACCTGGGTCAAATATCTAATTGTGAATTCTCTGACATATATCGCAACTGTTTCATTTGCGGTGTTCAGTTTTTTTAAAGTCTAGCTTCAGTTAGATATTTACAGATGTAAATATCATATTTTATGCTACTTTAATGCGAGGAACTTTTAGATGGTTGTATGGATTACATTTCAATTGGGACATTAGAACAAACAATCAAAAAGTGCTCCAGTTGCTGCCTTTGCAATTTGGAATTTTTCAAATTTTTTATTTAACCAGTGGTGAAAAGTAAGAACGAGGCTTTTAGCCATGAGGCTGATGACGAGGTGAAAGCAAAACGTCTCTGTATTTGGGGCTCAAGCAGATTTATCCATTTTCAAACACAACTGGACTAATGTGGATGAGGTCTCGTGCAAAGAAAGTCAGACCATAATACCTTAAAAATGAGAGTGGCCTGAAGAGCCAAGAGGTGCTAAGACATCTGGACCCCAAAAACAGCCATATCCCGAATCCTGGCGAAGAAAGCAGCATCAGCCTAACATTTCATCAGACCACCAGTACCACCACAAGCAATTAGTGCAGCATGGCTTCCATCTCGCCCCGTCTCTCTCCCTGTGGGAAAGACAACTAATTAGGATGCGGAGGCGAACGCAGGAGAAGAGAGCCAAAGAATGAGAGAAATGTAAACCTGAAGTGAAAGGCCAGGGAAAATACCAGCCGCATGCTAAATAACATGGGATACATTGAGTCGGTGACAGAGCTCAGAGCAGTCGGGGCTGCAGTTGTTTGAATTCTTCACTCCTGGGCCACTGTAGTGGGGAAAAGCTGTAGGAAATCGAAAGATTTCCATATCATATGTGTGTTATGGTTTGTGGTATTGACCTTTTTTTAATACACACTACAAAGAAGGAGAGACCACGACATGTTAAAGGCACATTGAAATGCAAACCACCCACCATCACTTCTCTCTTGTATCTCCTAAAGAAGACGTTTCATTTTATCAAATACAAAGGATTTGATTACATTTCTAATGGGATGTACCAAAGATTTCTCAGTTTGAGTTTCCATCGATATTTGAGGCAGATACTGCTGACTCAGAGACAAGACACTGTGTCTAAATTACATTCAACATACAATTTATTGACTTCCTGTGCGGCCCAATGGTTTATCATACTAGCATTAGACTTTCTTTGAATTTATTTTTTATTCGGGACTCATTTAAAAATGCATTTCATCCTTTGTCCAGTCAGATATACTGTATGTCTGCAAATGGCTAAAAGTTAAAAGCATCCTGGGAATTTGTCTTTCCCACAACAGACATTTTGGCCCACGCGAGTCTGAAAAGTGCAGGTGCTTATATCGTTAACAATGCCTCCGTTGTATGGAAGTGTGACTGTATAAAAGTGAACCAGTGTGCATATTGCCACGGTGCTTAAAGTCAAGCAAAAAAATGGATTTCAGCCAACATTCATTTTATTATTTACACCCTTTTTTTTTCACTTTTCTTTTTTTTTTTAACCCTTGCATGTAAAAATGTCTTCCATAAACAAACAAAAGCCTGTCGTTTAGATAATCTTTACACAAAGGATGACAATTCCACCTTTTTTTGTTTTTTTTCCCTGGGTGGTGACGACAATAAAAAAAACTCTAATATTTTCAGGTCCTGAGGGTAAAGCACTTTGATGAAGTGTGAGTGAGCTTTTGCACATTTTTCCCCTTGCTTCCATAGTATCAGTGAAAAACAATGATTATCCTCTCAAGGCACAATCAGAAACATATGCCTATCACAGTGTGCAGTCTGTGGCAATAAAGCTTTTGTGGCTGTTGAATGCATGTAAATTGCATTAAGTCATCAAGAGAGGAATGGTGATATGCGGCAAGGGGCATAAGTACTTGAGACTTGTGTCAGATCAAGGACGTTGTAAATTGGTAGTGAGGTATGTAGGTTTCTTACCTCTTGTGTGTATTCCCCGGTGTCTGCTGCCTGCATTCCCCTCCTTCTCTTGGAGTCTGTCTCAGATCAGGTTTGGAGTTCTTCAGCTGCTTGACATTTCCATTTTCAACATTAACCCCCGGGAAAACGATGGGATTAATAACAAATTAATATAGCAAAGTAGTCAAAATAAGACACAAACCAACTTCAGTTAAAATGTGACAAACTGTGACATATTTTTCTGTCTTTCATGTGTTAATTTACCTCATGAAGCTTTAAAGGTGATACACTACAAGGACGCCTGACCATTACACCTTTACACATGACACATACAGAACTTTAATATGGAGTTGGTCCATCTTTTGCAACAGCTTTCTTACTTCTTGGGAGACTTTCCTCAAGATTTTGAAGAGTTTCTGTGGGAAAATCTGTTTTGGTTATGGCTGGATGATAAATCTTGCATAAATGTGTCGATTCATTTGAATTTGTTGTTCGCTGCACGAGCTAAAGGACCATAGCCCATAAACACCCGCTAAAAAAAACCAGTCTTCAGTAGTGTAGTCATTTTCACATTGTGTCCCGTACGACGCGAAAGGAACCCGGTGGAAGTTGGAAGGCTATAACTGATGCGGTTGCGTTGCTTATTGCTTAAGATGTGGCGTCCCTTTATACAGCTGAAAAGTTGTGCTCTATCCACATGCTGAAAAAAACCTTTGACCCCAGGTATGTGCGACCAAGTGGCTGAAAAGTTATTATTACTTTCTGTTGTTTACAATGCCAGGTCCTAGTTGTTTATATACTTGTTCATACTTACATGTGAGATGATTTGAGACGATTTTGTTTAAATCCCACCAGAGAAAATAAAAGCAACATTTCTTTTTGTATTTTAGAAGAAAATCTGAGATTTTATGAGCTAAATCTGCTATAATAAGCTGCCTAGCGCTCGGTTTGGTAACATTTAGACACATAGCAGCCTCTTGCTCTGGTGCCACGTGTGCTAAAGTAATACAAGCTGCGTAATTTGGTGGATGATGCAAGAAATCAAAACATAAACAGACTTTAATGAAAGTGCATTTTATGAATATGCTTGCTGCACCGTTAGTAGTGATTATTATTATGTTTCCTTAATCTTTGATGAGATATGATCCTTTTATGATCTCATACATTTCTTTTCAGATATCATCTTTGCAAACTGTTCACTTTTTATCATCTAATCTTTTTTTTTTTTGAATTCCTCTTCCAGGGATGCTGGTGGTGATCGTGCTGCTCCTAATAGCCATCATCGTGATTGCTGCGTGGCCCATGTAGGTGACAAGGACACCAGTGATCCTGGACCTGCACTGGACGAGCGCTTCGGTGACAGTGCTGTGCAGAATGCCATATTAAAGCACATGTACAGTACAGTGTGTTTACACAAACACAAATACCCATTTAAACACCGTCTGTCATCAGATTTTATTTTCCTACTTTCACTCCTCATATGTGAAATGAAGTGCATCACTGTGACACTGTCGTTCTTTTCTTTACAGTTGCTTGGTTGCAGGTTAACCCTGTAATATACTGTATAATGCCATTGGGTGTAAATTGTTCCTCATTCATAGTAAACGTGTGGCTCATTAAGTTGGCAATTCATCAAACAGTAAAATATTTATTTTTTTTTAAGAAATATTTTTAGCCTGGTCTATGGTGAATATAGATCCAACATTTAGACCTCACACAGGTATCGGGAGCATTTCTTCCATGAGTCTGTCTGGGTCTGGGCTGAGGCTCATACTGGGTACAGTTATTCCATAAGCTGTGCAGTATCCACACTTACTTATATCTACCCATGCATTACTGTAACTGTGTAATGTTATCATTTGTCTTGGGATTTTACTCTGTTTATAGAGTCGCTCTGAGCCAAAGCTAACAGCTCAGTTCTGTTACTAACACGGCTGTTTTCCTTTCTTGTAAATCAATTCAGCTTGTAATTTCTAATAAATGACATTTCCAGTTTAAAGTCCCTGGACTCCCGTCTGTCTGCGTGCATGCCCAGGACTCACTCTGGAGGATTGCAATGTTTTGTAACACGATATTGAGCTGGGGTGAACCTTTGCCAGAGCTTCATCATCGTATTAATGCTTCAATATTTCCGTTATGAAATCTGCGCCGCATTGTTTTGTCCTGGCGCGCAGCTACACTGTTAAAACACAGAACACACAATCATCAGAAACAACTTTTTCAACGTAACAGGTTTATTTCAGCTGAAAATCTTAATTAAGTTCTACCAGGTTGGTGTGTTCAGTAGTTATTTCCTTCTTTAATGGCAATGATCTAAAGAACCACAAGTAAAAAAAAAATTGATAAAGACAATAAAATCCACAATGTCTTGTGTCATTAAATATATTCATATATAATAACCATAATATATTAGTACGCATTGAAAAACAAGATCGCAAAACAAATCTTTGCAATGGTGACAACTAAACAACATTTACAATTCATAGTATGAACACAAAGCAATGCTTTGACGTGTGTGTGTGTGTGTGTGTGTGTGTGTGTGTAGCGTTTCATCAGGAAGCTTGTCAAACCATTGCTCAGGAGTTGGATGAAAAAAATATAATGTACAGCATGAGGCTTCAGAGACTATAGAGGTGTGATTGCACGTTACATTGTGCCAAACTGAGAAAGAATTCTCATGTAATGTTATGTTGTAGGGATTAATGACAAAAGGCAGGTTACATGTTTAGTCTACTGAACACATGTGTGTGTTGTCATCATCGGGATTGGAACAGCCGCCAGCATATATTATACCACCATGTTGGACTGAAAACACAATCATTTGATTGATTGTACAAAAAAAAAAGCACAACAAACCAGACACGTGAATACTGACGTTTTCTTTTTTTTGCAACTTTGTCTGAATCATGTGTACCTCGCATCTTTCAGTGTAGCACAGGTCATTTTGATCTCTCTGAGTTTTTAAAAAAGCGTTTTCTCATTCGTCCTTAATTAGGAGGCATTTTAGTCCATTCAAAATAATAATAATAATAATAATAATAACAATAAAGACAAAAAAAAATCCCCACAAAAACAAAGAGGTTTCTGAAATAGAGGAATCAAATATGATCATGAAAATCCATTTGATTAAAACCAGGTGTCTTGAAATGATTGTGTTGTGCTGTGGAACATTTTAAACGGTGCCATAAATGGGATTTTTGTCAAACAACAAACACCAGTAACATCAAAAGTGTTGCTCAGAGTGTTTTGGGATGGACTGAAAAGAAAGCCGAGTTTATGATACATCAGAGACACCGTGGGCTTTCTTTCTTTCTTTCTTTCTTTCTTTCCTTTTTGACAAACCTGAGCAGTGTTTCTACCACACATTCCTCAGTGAAATCCAAACGGGACTGCGTACAAATAAATGAGCAATGTGTTTTGAATTGAGCAGCATCAAGTGATTGCAACCCCCCACCAACCCCACACCCTCCCTCCCCCCACCCCAGTTTCTCCCCGTGCAGTGTAGAAGTGCAGAGAATTGACGTGACAGGTCAATGGGAGACTGCAGCTTCGGAGTGGTTGCACAGTGATCTGTTTGTGAATCTGCAGTCATACGTTGTGTTTGCGACAGAAAGTGTGGAAAACCAAAACAAAAAAAAGGTTACTGCGGATAAAATGTGTCTGAAATCTTGAGCGGTTAAGTTGACCTCCTGCACTTCCATTGCCTTCTACGATCAGCAATGATTAGGTTTAGATGCGTGTCGTTTTTATTTTTAGTATGACTTTTAAATCCCTTAAAAGGACATTTGTCTTTAAAAGTACTTTTTGACAAACAGTATACAGACTACAGAGAAAAGGAGACAAAGACTTGCACTTCTTTGTCACTGTTTTACCCAATGTTTACCTAAACAATGTTTGTGGTCAGTTTCATGTAGACCAAGACTGATATATATACTCTAAAAAACAACAACAAAAAGTTGCTAATTTATTTCAATAGATTTTTTAAATTTCTTCTATAAGAGCGACTCATGATTTTATGGGGGGAGTTTTATCTTTTATCTTTATCTCATTTGTAACAGGGAGGAAAATGCTATGGTAACACCATTTTAATGTTAATAACTATAGGCTATTATCAATGTATTATCAGAATCAAAATAATTACCATATTGTACAGTTGAAATGCATCCTCTCTTATGTCCCACTCAACGTCTTCCATTGTTAATACCAAGCTATTACTTAGTGATTAATATAGAAATAAAATGGTAGCACCACATTATTATTATTTCCCCGAAGAGAAAATAATGACATTACTATTATATCATATTGTTACTGTACTATGATATGAACCTTTGAACCTTATTTTTATAGCAGTCAATGGCCTGATGTCCTTTTTTTTTGTTTGTTTGTTTGTTTAAATATAATTCTGAAATAATACAAATAAAATATCACAGTTACTGTCTGCGCTGGAGGTGTGATCAGTGATTTTAAACACGTTTCAACATGAGGAACGTAAATGAAGTTTGTACAAATACCGAACCACCAAATGTAATCTGGGGAAGACTGGACAAACACTAAAGATTAGTCACGACTGCATTTTATCCATGTGCCAATTACTGAAACAGCTAAAATGTAAAAATGTGACCTTTTTTTTTTCTTAAGTTGCAGCTCCTCCTGAAATTGACAAAAGGGGGATTCAAATTGAGGGCTAAAGTTGGTCTTTTATGGCACATTTATGAGAGAGATTTCTGCCTCATTTGTCTCAGCGAAGACGTTTGATGAAACAAGCTCACTTCTTAGCGAAGAATACAGTAAGAAAACCATGCAGAGGCAAACTTGCAGTGGTTATTAAGTAGGGGGGGGTTTGTGTCATTTTTTTTGTTGCACCTGCAGAAAACATCCATAAAATTAAAAAAACAATAAAATATACTGATTTCATACTGCGATAAAGAAAACAACACAAATAACTTTATATACTGGTAATAGGTGCAAATTCGGCAAATCCACAAGAGAGAGGAATCTCAAAGTAAAATAAACCATAAAACCAAATCTGCAAGGTGAGCTCCTTCAACAAAATGTTCACTAATCATCCTAAATAATTCTCTTCATGCTTCTACACAAAAAAGCAGCAACATAAACAGTCTCTTCTCTGTCTGTGGTCTCTGTCCGTCCCTCCTGTTCTCTCTCTCTTTTATTAAAATCACCTGCTCAGATTTCCTCTTGAATTTCTCCTCGAACCCTGACATCCTCCACCGCTTCTCCGCTTATGGCTTCTTGCACTTGCCTTTCTTCTCCCGCTGCTGGAACTTCCTCAGCCTGCGTGCCCACGTGTCCCTCCACTGGATAACCAGGCTTCCTTTGTCTGCCACCACTCCTCCTCCTTGGCCAGGAGAGTCCTCGTCGTTCCCCAGCAGCAGGTACTTCTTTCCAGGCTTGATCTTGGGACACTTGCAGGCCACGTCTTTGGCGCGGACCCACAGGAACTGGTCCCCGCGGCGGATGCGGCTCTCGCCCTGCTTGTAGACGGAGATGATGTTGACGGTGAACTTCCACCACTCTCCGGCCTTGTCTGCCTTCAGGATGTGCACCTGGACGGCTGCAGATTGAAGACATTGCACAAAATCACTCTCTGTTGAAATTCTTTTCCAAACATCTGATCTATTGGATTAGAGGTAAGGCGTACGACCACATAATATCACAATTTATTATGTGGTCGAGTGCTTCGTGCCGAGGCGCCGCCTCATTTCGATGGTCTTTCCATGCCTTACCATGGTAACGCAGGCGACTACACCCCGAGCCAAAGTCTTCCCTTATAACGACTTCTACTGTGTGTCACTGGATATTTAATGAGGTAATTAAATAAGATACAGTGGGTCAACTAACCACCACAATTTGATTTTTTTTTTCTGCTTCAATTTCCTGAGGAGTAACCACTGTTCTCTAAGATCTCTGTCACGTTGGAAGAAAAAGGGGCTGTTTCTCTTCCAAGTACGCTGGGGTTTTTTCCAACTGTGGCCACGATTCAATCATCAGCGCACCACGAGCTGGCAGATAAAAACTGTGGTGTGGAGAGCAGCGTGCAGTGAGTGCCACCTTCTGAGGCCATCGGTTGCTTTGCCACAATAATCCAAAAATAAAACTGCCTTGATTTATTTAAACCTAGAGTATTCCCCGCTTATAAAGGCTTATGTTACTCGGTTCATCAAAGGATTGTCGTCTGGCGGCGCCAACACCGCGCACAAGACAATCCAGACTCTCTTTTCGTGTGCCGCTCCTCGCTGGTGGAATGACCTACCAAGCGCTACCAGAACAGGGGAGTCCCTGTCTATCTTCAAGAAGCTCTTGAAGATAGACAGGGGAGTCTCTGTCTGTCTTCAAGAAGCTCTTGAAGACCCAGCTCTTCCAGGAGCATCTCCTTCTGCATCTGTCAGTCCACTGTTCCTTGACTCTTCCAAGACTTCTTCTATGTGGCTTATTCCTCTATTGTAAGTCGCGTTGGATAAAAAGCGTCTGCTTAAATGCTTAAATGTAAACTGCACTGCAGTGCGTCGATGAATATAAATATGAAACACACAGTGGCGGCTGTTCTTCTGATGGTCAAGACATCTACTTATATATAAGTACTGTGCAAAAGTCAGCTTTCTTTGTTGTCTTTATGTCTGTCAGAGATGATTTTCCTCAGGTTGTTTCTTTTACAGAATAAATGACAGGAATGCTTAAGTTACTATCAACTTAAAACTGTGAAAGCGTGTGAAAGAACAGCTGTTTTGTTTTTGCTGCTGGTTTCTGGTCCAGCTGTGATATACTGTATGGCTGCACATGCATTACGTTCCATTACCAGTGACAGTGCAGTGTGATTGGTAATGTGATCAAGAGGTAGGGTATGGCTATTAGAGACGTTATAGCTCGGGAGACACTTGGTGATATTCAGATGATGAATGAAGTGCTTCGGTCCTCGCACAGGGAGGAAGAGGGGGAGAGAGGGAGAGAGGGAAGAAAAGGGCTGCTCCTCATGGATCCTTGCCCGGGAAATATTAAAATGGATTATATTGACCAGATCTTAATGAAGCTCTATGATGGTTCTCCTGTGCTGATGGGACAGCTTTTGAAATGAGCCACCATTCAGGGTCACTGGTTTCACCTTCAGTGTGTACAGAGTTAATGCAGCTGAACATCACGGTGGAATGAAGTGCGCTGTATATCATTTTACATTAAGGTCAAGCTTGGAGCCATACATTCAGGGAGTCACATTTTACAAAGACATTTTCCACAGCTAAAACTTCACAGAAAACACCACTGGTTCACTTTTTACTTTGCCGTGCGTCTCCCCGACACAGTAAAAATACTTGACTGTGATTTTACAGTGGATAATATGCCAGACTCTTGCCTCATACAGGAAGTCCCTGGTGCTTGGGTAATATATCAGTTTCTAAGTTGCTACTCTTGTCCAACAAAGAGAGTACAAATAATTGTCTTTTAATTTAATAGTTCGTCAGTCGTCAGATTGTGACAGTGCAGGTGTTATTTTAAACAGACATGCATGGACAGATGCAGTGGTTACTGTTTATCTCAAATAACCAAGCCAACCACTCAGGAGGTCTTGAGTTGGAATTCAGCCTCCCTCTTTTTCCTCTTGTGTTTACATTGTCTTTCAGTCATGTTACTAAATCATAACCGCTGAATAGCTGAGTTTGTGCTTTTGTGTCGGCCTGTTGTGAAGGAGCACTCTTCATGTATTCATTGTTGCGTCTGCTGCGCAGTGTTGGGCTGCCATTTTGCTATTTTCCTCACACCGTTTGTGTTGGTGAAAGAGCTTCACGACGGCTTGTTTCCCCCGCTCACACGTGAGGGACTTTAAGGGTCAGATGTGCCTGATGTGGAATGACCTGGTCGTGGCCTCTGCGGCACCTGCCAGCTTCCACCGGGTCCTTTTCTCCCTGTTTGTGTTTGAACAGCAACCACTGTGTACAGTCTAGAGTAGTTAGCGATCAGACATTTCCACCACCCCCTCCGTGCACACTACCCCCTCCTGTGATTCTTTATGTGCGCCTGTATATCGACCACAGAAGCTTGTTGTGTCGTTTCCTGGGGCAGCGTGAAGCTCAGCTACCCTGCTGGTCTTTTCAAACATTCCAAAGCTACAGTATAGTTCCCTCCATTCATGCTGTAAATGTACACTGTGTCTGACTTTCCCGATTGGATTTGCTAAGCTTACATGAGGTAAATACTGTACGGGCGTCTTGTTCTGGTTGGATATGAATCATGGATGCAGTACGCTGTTCTCGTGTACGCTGTCAGCACAAAGCCCCTCTGGTGGAGTCAAGGTGAGGAGAAAGTGGATGATGTAGCACTTAAACTAATGGCGGACAGATTGATTGAATGTAACACAATGCACGAGCATGAACCGGTAATAACTAACTAACTCAATCTAAAAAGCCCTCGAAAGTCACTTAAACTAGAAATTATGTAAAAAAAAAACAGAACAAAAAAAAAAAGATTTATGAGCGATGCAAATTATTCTGTGTTCTATAAATCAATACATTAAAATATCTGTTTGTTATCTGCTGGTAACAGTATGTGTCGCTTGGACGAATCAGAAAACGGCATCATGGAGGCTTGGATGGAGAGGTTCTTGCCCAGGCTCAGAAAGTATTGGACCATACGATAGCCCATGTATGAATTTTCTCTAAATTGATTGCTGAGGTTTTATTTTTATATGTTATTACTAAAAAAAAACAAAGAAATTATTCTATGAGAGTCTGCAATATAGATTGAGTTTAATTGAATATGAACAAAACTTCCTCATATAAAGTCGGTATTGTCTTAAGCCTTAATCGGGCAAGGGACTACAAAATGAATGGTAACTTCCAGGACATCCAAAATCACATGACGACGTCACAGATATCGATCAGGAGCGATAGGGGTTAGGGTTTAGGGTTACGGTCTTAACCATAAATATAAATGTGCCTTTAGGTTTGTATTTGGTTTTCTGATATTTTTCATATATACAGCTTTTATAAAATGTCAATAACCCTACATGGGCAAGGAACCATATGTGCTGTAAAAGTAATGTAAAAGGGGAGAAACTCCATCCTTTTTTTGCTCAGTAATCTCTCTATTACTCATTATTACCAGCAGGTTCCCCCCCACACACACACACTGTAAATGCAGTACCATTTCAAAAGGCCTGTTCATTGATGTTTTCACTAGACGGGAATCCTGATGTCTCATTTTACTTCTCCACCCTCAAATGCAGTCTGTCAAGTGCTAATTTGGGATTACGTCACTGCTGACATAAATGTTCCACTGACGAAATGACTGCTCGTTATCTACAATTGCAGATTTCCGATTAGAACGTCTGGTGCCAAATGAAATAAATGAATGCGGCCACGTAACAGGCACGTTCGCGCATGAACTGATACGTATTTCGGAGACGGGGCTCTTCTCACGACACCAGCCGTCACTGGTGGAAGAGGAGGTGTCTATAAGCTGACCCCCTTGCCCGCAGAACAAAGCTCGGGCCTGTCTGTCAAGCTGCTGAGGTATGCTGCAGGATGCCGCTGCTTGGTTGACCGCTTCGGAAGCCTGACTTCAGTCAGGGCGGAGGACAGAGGGGAGAGGTCATACGTCTTATCCACACCTTGAATAGCATGGCGGACGGACGCCCACAGGAATGCAGCGAGAAACACACTGGCTGTGGGGGAAGTGAGCTGCCTTAATGAGGATCTCTAAGAGAGAGCACCCACTGTCCGTCACACTGCCTTGGCTTTATCCGTTAGGGGGCTTTAAATGCCTGCTCAGAGATGACCCCTTCCCACACACACACACACACACACACAAACACCTCAGCCTAATTCTTTATCCTGTCCTTTCTCTTCTTCTGTTTGTCTGCTCCTCTTTTCCTCCTCTCTTCCTCCTTTAAGATCTGTAGTCCTCTGTTTGATCCTTTGTCTCCGTCCTCAGAAAGCTGGAGTAAGCCATCAGTAAAATGCCTCCCCTGTAAACTATAGCTGTTCCCCGGCAACGCAGGGAGGACGTTGAGAAAGAAGACTCGACTCATTTCTCCACTCGTTTAGATTCCCTCACCCAAAAGTCACCACAAGGTGTATTTCTCCCGTGCCTTTAGGCTTTTCCTGTGCAAATGACCATTAATCCAAGTCCTTAAATGAGCCTTTCTGTAGTCTGTTGACTCACCGTAATCTTTCTTACAGTACTTCTTCATGTTGATTTTCAGTTTGCCTTTAGATGCCTTGCAATATGAGTCACAGTCTGCAAGAAAAAAGAAGGAAAAAAAAATGAGAGTCAGGAAAACAAACCATGAATGAACTGTTGTGGTGAGTCATTGTAGTTGTGAGGGAAAAAGTTTGTCAAGAATTTGTTACTGACCGAGTGCTCTGTATGGGCCTATAATCTTTTAGTTATATATTTTGATATGAGCATTACTGACAGCAAATGAAGACAAATTAAAATAAATTAAAATAACTAACCAGGAAATAACATTTTATAGAGGAAATCTAAAAATGAATGAAAACATTTTTCAATAATAGATTAAATTAGTGATTTACCTCCTGAGGGTGCATGTCTGTTGTCTGCAGTACATATTTTATCATTTAATTTATGTACATTTACATCAAATATGAATATCTTAGAAGACTTTTCTCATATCAAATATATACGCTGGAAATTCCCTTCATCTCAGATTTTTGTGAAAAGTTAATTTTTTTCCCATTACCAAGCCATTTTTGTAAAGAAAAAAACAAAGTACATTCAAATAATAACAACAACAATCATCTTGGTTCTTTTAATACCAGGTTTAGACAACAGTCTGTCTGACACACATCCAGTTTTATTGCACCATTGTCTGACTGAGGCGCCCTATTGTGGCCAAGGTCTGATGAGACCATCGACAGTGTGGCTGAAGTATAAAAATGACCTCCGCTATCACACAACTCACTCCCTGTGACTGTGGGAATTAGTGTAGACCACCCTCCACCCACATCAACCCCCCACCACCTCCCTCCAAATCTCACATCGCTTGTCACCTCAGCCCCCCGACCTCCAGAAAAAAAGAAGAAGAAAAAACCCCGGGATCACTTCAAGGCCCCGCGAAGCACTGTGTCAAGCTTTTGCATTTATTGCAGTGCGGACAAGTGGGAAAGAGCATTGAGGGCTGGCAGCTATTTGAGGGGGTAGAAGGTGGGGGGTGTGAAGCAGGTCAATGCCACACAAAGGGAGGTCAGGAAGGGAAAACTAGCCATCCATGAAGCGTTAGACAGAGAACCCTTGGGAAGGAGGGGGCGCATGTCCACTCTGGACAGCGTGAACAAATAAATACCTCACGCATGCAGAAGGGTCACCCAAATCGAGCTCATGCATACCCACATATATCTATATGGTGTTAAATTCAGCTTGATCCGATATTCGTAAGATATTTAGTACTCCTGGACAGTGTTGCTACATAAAATTATAACCTCAAATTAAAGGTTATTAAATGCGTGACTCAGGATGGGGAACATTTGAGTATCCTCCGTGATTCAAACAAAACGGGAGAAAGATTGATACGCTCGTTCATCGAACGCTTGATACATATGCAAATGCAGTGTGTGTCAAATACACACCAGTTACTGGTCATTTTGAAAATATATTATACACTTTGAATATATCAGTCCACGATCCATAATCTGCGTATACCCTTCATTTTATGACAGGTTATCATAAGGTGATAAAGGCAACCCTATCCACCTCACTGGCACCAAGATTCATGGAGCATATCATTCCAGTGCTGTCACACTGCCAAACACTTACAGTGAGGGTCATATACATATATATATATATATATATATATATATATATATACATATATACACATAAAAAGTTTTCACGATTTCTCTGCTTTAACTCTATTCTAGGCGGCGAGTCGCACTTCAATGCTGTAATGAATATAGTAAAGAGGGTGGGAGGGAGGTTGGCTGGAGGAGATGGATGGATGGCGAGTAGTAGAGATCAGAGGAGAGTGATGGGGCGGTGGAAGAAGGATTGGAGCTTTCAGGCTGCCTGAATATGAACAAACCGTATTGTTGTGAGCAGATCTTTGCTCCGTGCCTTTACTCTCCTTTATGCTCTGCTTGAATGAGGTTGCCTGGGGAACTCCACGGCAAGAAAAAATGCACCCAGAAAAAAAACAAAAAAAAAGAGAGAAGGAGGTGGGCGCATGGATACTGGTAGAGAGCAAAAGGGGTGGAGAGGTGGACAAAAAAGAGGGCAGGAGTGAAGTTTATCGGGGGTGGGGGGTGGTGGGAAGAAGAAGCAGAGAAGGACCAGGATTTTTTTGAGTAAAACCCCCGAATTTCAACAAGGATGAAGCCTGGTTAGCAAGTGGGCAAAGCTGAAGCCAATGATAGGAAATAGACAGAGTAACAAAAAACGGGCAAAGTAAATGAAACAGTGGAGTCTAGTATATGAGCTTCACCTGATTACCATGTAAATGAACGAAAGGGGGAGCTGTGGAAAAGAAGCTTTGTTTTCTCATAACCCCCCTTGATGCCATCATGATACTTCCCTTTGATAGCCTTTCGTTCCCCATTAGTGTACCCCAGAGACACGGCTCTGGGCCCCGCTGAGAGCACCCCAAGACCCCCATTTAGGGCCAGGCAGTCCCCTACCGTGAGGACAAATGTTCCCTTTGTGTGTGTGTTACAAGCAGGGGAAGTGGGAGCAGTCCTGTAGCACTGAGCTAAACTCTGCTTTGGGTGTTCTGAGTACATGCAGTTACTCCGCCGCTTTGTCTCCTGCCTTTCAGAGCACTGAGGAGCACGTAACTGAGAGGTGGACCTTTGCCCCTTTCATCAAAGTGCTGTACAAGCCTTCAAGTTAATCGTTCTCATTTGGGATGCTTCTCCCTAAAGCTGCCCAACAACATGATCCCGCGCCGTATAATGTCACTGGGGTCGTAAAGCCCGGCTGGGATCAGTTCAGTAACCGGAGTTAGATACGTCTCACAGATCGCTCTTGAACGTAAAACTGGACGAGACCAGCTGAGCTGTGTGTCAGGGCCATGCTGTATTTACTGGAGCATACACACACAGTACCATTGTTTACACACACCACAATGAGGACAACAGCGAGAAGAAGAGACCAAGTTTATTCTCAGCCGGCTCAAAGAATTTAAAGTCCATGGAGTGTTTGTAGACGGGGAGAAGGACAGTAGTCCAATTAAACGGGTTAGTCATAGCTGCAACTACTGTAGCTCAGTGGTGCCGAGTGATGAAAAGGGTTGACAGATGCACTTAAAAGGTTTCCAGTTTTTCTCTCTGCCCTGTGTTGAAACAACAAACATTGCCCAACTTGCCATTTTGCTGTTTCAGATCACTGCCAAGTATAAAACATGGGCGGAATTACCGCCTCCGTAAGCCATGCATGCTGCGGCACATGCAACCGCAAAGGTGTCACACTTCATCTTCTCACTACGGCGATCACTAGCTCAGTGGATTTGGATTTTAAAAAATTATGAATACAGAGAAGAGTTGGACGAAACCCTTTTGGTGCCGTGAAGATCACTTTCATAGCCAAGCAAAATTAACTGAAATATCTGAAACGGATTCACGTTGTGAATCAGTATTAAATCAGTTCAGGAAATCAAGAACAATTCATAGCCTTGGAGTATTTCTCTTCTCTTCTCTGGACAAAAACCTGCCTTAAAATTTGAATATGCTGGTTTACAAAAACACTTCAGGTTAGAAGTATTTTAGCAACAGCAAACCTGCACAAACCAAAGAAACCAGCTGAATAAAAGCAGCATCATCTGATGTTCAGTATCCAGTAAATTCACATTATGATGTCACACATTTCACTAGATCAGAATGATCTCAAGCAAACATTAATAAATCTCCTTGCTGCAAGGAAATCACCCTTTTTTATATTCGGATTGACTTTGGGAAATGCTGTCCTCACATTTAGGTAAATTGTCAAAACACAGAGACACAGTGTGAAGACACAGAGAACTCTGGGAAGCAAACAAAAGGCTCTTCCAGCAAAAAAAACCCAAACATTTTTGGTTAATCCAGACTATGGTGATGACTCAATCATGTCAACTCTGTCTTCTGAAGGTGCAAATCGGGCAGGATTCAAAGATTTGCGGAGGATCCACACTGGGAGGACATGTGGTCCTCACTTGTTTAAGTGTGTGTGCTGGCTCTACCTCACATTCTTACCATGCAGCAACATATGATAAAAGATAAAAGAAGCATGGATTTTGTTTTATAAACAAGGGTGCAGTATTTTAGTGTGTGAGTTTCTGGACTTTCTGGATCTTATATCACTGTCTCAACATTGCACGGCGAGAACAAAATACACCCTCACGAGTTAACGTGACATCTAGGAGCAGGTGTTGATGGTCCAGGTTTCAAAATAACCACCACCACCACGTATTTTATGGCCGAACACAAATATGCTCAGTATTTGTGTTATTTCCACACGGTGGCTCGCTCAATTTCCACACAGATAAAATCACCCGATGAGTGAAATCTGATCTAAAGTGGTCTCCATGCAACATATATCAGCTTGATCGAGACACACTTTGGTATCCTGACACTAGACAGTGTGAACTTGGCCACAGAGGCAGGGCAGAGAAACAAGGATGTGTAAATGATGGCTCGGGAGGAGGGCTTTCTCCTTCAACCACACTGATTGAGAAACAAATTGCAGCAAATAAAGCATGTAATTAGATTATGGAGCCCAGTGTGCTGCCCCGCTCTCTTCTCCTCTGCTCTGAGCTGAGCTGCTCACACCAGAGCTGAGAGTTTGGATCTTGTCCAACAAAAGACAGACAGAGCGAGAGTGTGATAAAGTCAAAGAAGGAGCTTTCCTCCTCTTCCTCCTCCTCCTCCTCACTTCTAATTTCATTGTATTGTTGGAGCAAAAGATGGTTTGTTTTCGCAATGACAAGAGCCAGCGTAGAATCTGCCGGAGTGCTTGACCTGATTTGAGATGTCACTTTCACATGAGTCAGCAGGGACTCCTGTTGGTCATCGCCCCAAAAGCTTAGACACAGAGAGAGAGGGAATAAAGTCGGGCCAAGGTTTTCATGTCATTAAATGTAAAATTATTACACCGATGGTGAAAATCTGATATGGTACTGTTCTATTTCTGGCCCTGGATATTGAAAAATATGTCCTTTACAATAACGTCTTCCCCTACAATTAAGAGTGTAATAAAAACCCAGGCTGAAAAAACTGTAAAATGCAATGAAATCGGCCGGAACTGAACTGGGTGTGTGAAACGAGACTCGCGTCCAAAAAATCTAAGGAGGGGTCCGACACAAATTGTGATCACTTCCAGCTTCAGACAACTCTCTCACACACACACACACACACACGTATGTCTGAACCTTGTTACCCTTATGAACCTCATCATCGCCACTCCAATTCTCCTCCTCCTCCTCCTCATCATCATCAGTTACTTTCACATCCTGTGTATTCTGACAGGCCGGGGTGGCCATCGCAGGTCATCAGTGGTTAATCTCCTCCACATTGCGTTGCTGTGCAGACGTTTCTGTCACGACCCGTGGGAGTGGCGACTCACACCATCCGTGACCTACCAGCACAATGTGTGTTTTGTCTGGGCCACACCATCGGAGGTATTCTCCATGCATTCCAGCCCTCCGTGTGGTCGAGAGGGGGAGAGCCCTGCTGCTGGAGACAAATTAATATCCACTCCATTTTACCTCACGCCCTGCATTCACACACACGCCCCCCCCCACACCCCCACCCCCCCGACCCGTTGTTTGACTGAGGCGTAACGAGACACCTGCCTCACAGCTGTCAGCCTCCAGTATCACATGTGCACATGCGTTCGTGCGCGCACACGCATGCATTTTCCCTTCATCACATTTTCTTACTTAATCGCTTAATCCCCCCTCATTTCTGCAGCAATTTCCCTTCTAATTTCTCCTCAAAATGTTTTCTTCTCTGCCTCATTTTTCTTTTATCCCATTTTGCATGTTTTTCCTTGATCTGTTTTCCTTGACGACACAATCCAATGCCTGCAATGTCACACTTTTTCATCTTATATTTCAAATCAATCCATAAAAATGAACCACTTTCTCTCCATTGCTACTTCTACCACTCCTGCTACTGTTTCTAACAGTAAAATAATCATTTAAAAAAACAAAACGTAAATAACCCATATTCTAGGGGTACTTTTGTTTGGGGGGCGTGGGAGAATATAGAGTTTTATTGTTTTATACAATGATACAATCACCACATCTGTTTTCCATCGCACACTGTATTAGGTGATATCATAGCTGCTTGAATACCAGGCTGAGCAGAGGTGCATTTGCTCTGTGACCTTCTGAAGAGGCAGAGAGGGTAATGTATGCATCCTCTGGGCCTCAAGCCCAGGTGGTCCAGTGGGACCCTCGGCTTCTCATGATTCTGACATGAACAGCGCAGGACTTCCATCGAGGTCCTCCACCTTGCAGTCTGCTTGTTTTCAACCTCTCTGGGCCGAGCAGCCCCTCTGCCCGTCATACATGAGAGAGACAGAGAGGATTCCCAGCCGTTTTAGTTGTGATTAGATTATGTGAGCTTCATAGCCTTAAGATATTATATAGCCATCTTCAAGCCGCGTTTACGTTCGTCCAATGACACGGGTTAATCAGTGGGATTATGAGAGGGAGAACATAGCAACAGGCAAAATGGAAAAATAGGTAATTATAGCTTTCATACAAAGTCACTCTGTCGCCTTTTTCACACTAAAAAAAGGGTTTTTGAACTCAGGTGAACAGTGATCCAGTTGTCAGTGTAGTTTGTCACCAGTTTGTGAATTTGACATCATGAAAAATGAGTCAGTGGAAGACAAAACACCACCATGGTGGTCATTCTCTTCTATCATTTACTTCAGTCCCTCTCTCAAGTGATCATTCAATTAATCCAAGTGAAAAAAAATCAAATAAAAAATGCTGTCCGAGTTGTAAAAAGTCGGGTTTGCCACGTACGTTCATGTCTCACAGCTAGGCTAATGGCCATAAAGTGAATGAGCGTTGTAGCGCTGTGCCAGAAATGACACAGGAATTTGCGTCACTGCCAGAAAATGAAACAGACAAAGAAGAAACCCGGGACCTTCATTCCCACAAATACTAGCCAAAGCTGATAAAAACCTGCAGGCATTGCATTCATTTTACTGGGAAGTGAATGCCGACTAAACGCAGCGCACCCTGTTTGATCATTGATCAAATACCAGTGGGAATGGTGCACAACATCCATCATATATTTTTAGATTTTACTGTTGAAATACTAAAGCAGAAGAAGCAAAAAAAATAAATAAAAATGCACGTTTAAGCATTTATTTGACCTAATAAAAAAATGACAGGTCTCTCATTTATCCCGTAATCCCTCAGCGAGGTGAAGAAAATGTCCTATGCTCCAAAAGTGGACAGATTCCTGACAAGGGGGCCCAGAGAAACTCCAGATATTCCAGCTCGGCACCACCCACAGTGTTATGTGAAGACAAAGCGTGAAACAGAGGGAGACGAAGGAGGTGGATGAGTGCAAAACGAGACTGAAAGAGAGAGAGAGAGAGAGAGAGAAAGAGGTGGAGGAGGGTTGGGGACCGGCGATATCCTGAGTGTGCTGTCAATCGAAGCTGTCTGAGGAAGGCTGAGGTTCGAGCAGGGCCCAACAACAGCTGCAGGAGCCTCTTAAACACACACACACACACACGTACGATGGGCCTCCTGCACCTTCATGGGTGCGACAGAGCAAACATGCTACAAGCCTGAACTATTCCAACAGGTATATCTGTTTAGTACTGTAAAAACAAGATTGTGTTTCACAGTCGAAAATGACATGCCAGGGAAATGTGCGTTCATGCCACGAATTCAACAAAGAAGAAAAGTCTACGTGGATTCTGAAGTAAATGAAAAACATACTCTGGTAGTCCCTTAAAAAAGTAAGTTACATTACAGTTAATGTTGCAGAAGAACCCATCGATTCTGATGAACAGATATTAAGTCAAACCATTTTCACTAAAATGTAAGGTGATGAGATGAAAAACAAACTAACCCACCCCCCATTTCATCACAAGACGCAGTCCCCTCAGTCAGCCCCGTTTCTCCCTTCACAGCATCAGAAATAAGAGAGAGAGATGGAGTTTGCAGAGATGAAAAATCCCCAAATCAAACAAACTGCCAGCCCCAAATGCTGTTCACAAGACCAACACCCCACGGTGCTGCAGTTAGACTGATTAATTGTGAAAGTGTGAGAGATTAAAGGGGGCACATCCCCGGTTGCTGCTAATGGATTTAATATTCATGAACCTCTTCGCACAGTGAGGGAAGGCAACAGGGATCCAATTTATTCTGCAGTTGGTTTTTTTTACACTTGTGGAAAAATCTCATGTTGTGGAAATCCCTTAAACCCTGTCTCCATCTATGCACTTCCACAATATTCACATCATCCATGCCCAGTAGGCCCCATGTGTTATACAGAGTGGATATGTAGAAGCGCGGATAAACACACAACTCTCGTCTTGACTCACCTGATGGCTCCTCTGTGCTGCTGGACGGGGTTGTAGCAGGCACAACTGGAATCTCTACTCCAAGAGAAAAAGATAAAGACAAAGAAAGATCAGTTTCTGGGAGTTTTCTTGCGGCAAAATTGTCTTTGTGTGCGAGTGTGTTGGTGCAAAATGTGTACGTCTTAGTTCATAAGGAAGGTGAAATAAGTGTTTGGCGATGTGTTTTTTTTTCTATCAGACAAGCTTTTAGTGTGAACATACACACATTATGTTTAACGACGGGACAAATCGCAGCCAGTTTATTGAGCAATGTTTCCCCCAGATGTCTTAATGACGTTATAATCTTGCAATTAATGTAGTTTTAATAGGGCTTTTATAATTCAGCTGTTATTCATCTGTTTTCCTATACTCGTCCATTTTACTCTGCTGCTCTAATATTCAACAACAGAGGTGTTTGCCTCTGTTGTTGCCTTGTAGCCTTCCTTCATGCCGTTGTATTCACCATGTTGACGCTCATGCGTGAGGCATAGCTGTCTTTTGAGTGTTGTGGAGAGCAGCAAGAGGATATATAAGGGTGCACATGCCTTGAGAGAATCTGAGTTGTAATTTGTTGCTATACAAGTAAAAATGGATTTGATTTGATTTGATATGGAAAGAAACGGTGACAGCATGTCAAAGAAAGAGGTGCACAAATGTCAGTGGTGTCAGATTTTCTTAGCCGCCGCCTACTTTCGGAACATACACAACAGTAATGTCTATAAATCACACTCTGTGGAATGATGTGTATGCCAGTTATTGACTTGTGTACATAATGAGGTCTTCTCCGCCATGACGAATTGGTCTATTTAATGATAAGAAAATCCAACCACTGCCAAAACAATGGTGCCTGAGGCCCAGAGATCCCCCGCTGATACCGCTGTTCATCAGCGATCTTCCATCTGTATTCAGTCACCACACGTGCCAGTTTAAATAATGAGTCTGGTTCCCGTAAGCGACTCCTTTAGATTTATGTCTGAGAGCTCTGGAGGGTCGACATGCAGTCGCAGATGTAATACGACTGTCTATTGAAATCAAACGAGGCGCGCGCAGTCGATGAATCGAACAGGAGACAGTCGTAGATTAAACTACAGGAATCGCCGCATGTTTGACATTCCCAGGGATTAAGACTATCTCGTAGGTTGATTTACTTACGTATCCATGTATATGTTTGATTAAAGTAAACATTTAATTCCTTTTAACTTGTCAAAATAGTCCCAATTCAAACACTGATGCCCACGAATGGCTGTTACTTTAGGGCAATGCTATGGATATATTTGAAATATCTGGGGTCAACCATCCAAAGCTATGGACAGTGCACGAGAGGAGGTGAAGAAGAGAGGACATGCAGGGTGGAGACAAGTGCCGCAAGACGGTCTACAAGACGGTAGAGAGACCTGCTCTGGTGTATGGTGTATGGTTTGCAGACGGTGGTGCTGTTTGAAACACAGGAGGCAGAGCTGAAGATGCTGAGATGTGACCAGGATGGACAGGTTTAGAAATGAGCACATTCAAAGGAACAGCTCAGGTTCAGATGGTTTGGAAATAAAGTGAGAGAGGTTGAGATGGTTTGGTCACGTGCAGAGCAGCGGTAGTGATTATATCGGACAGAGGATGTTGAAGAGGAAGACTGCGGGGAAGGTTCATGGATGTTGTGAAGGAGGACATGAGCTGGTGTTAACAGAAGAGGTCACAAGAGATGTGGGGAAAGGTGGAGGCAGATGATCCGCCGTGGCGAAGCTGAATGAAGAAGAAGAAGAAGAAGTCTACGTGTATATTTTGGTTGGTTTACTTCCCGAGTCAACTCCAATCTTTCACTATTGTCTCAGACACTGCAGAGCTTCAAGAGTTAACGGCCCAAAGGGTTTCCTCAAATTTATGGAGACAGTGGTTCTCTGCTGCTGTAACCCTGAGGTCCAGTTTAATGGTGTGTTTGTTTAAGAAAGCAGATTTACTGGTCAGAAAACCAAAAGTCGGACACTAAGCACTTGTCTGAAGAAAAGGATTCAAGCCTTGTAGGAGTGTCTGCTGTTCTAGCGTGTAGGGTTTCTGTGTTGTGCGTTCATTTATCTGTGTGTGATTTGAATATGCACATGTGTTTATCATTCCAGGTTAATGTAGCATCAGGTGTGAACTTTCCTTTCAGGTGTGTGCAACAGACCTGAGGCCAGGCTATGTCATCCTACAGAGAGGCAGATATAGTAAAAGCTGGTTCCACGTACTTATGCAGGGGGCAATGGGCGAGCGGCTCTGCTGGTAGCCTTTAGCGCAGCGGTTGCACGTGATACCAGTCACGCCGTCTTTACAGGGACATTGTCCTGTGGTTTGGTTACAGGTTTTGCCAGCAGCACCCACGGGATGGCAATCACATGCTGTGAGGAGACAGAGGAAGGAAGAGAGAGGCACAGTGAGTGGTCTCACACATGTACACACACACACATGCAAACACGTGGGGAGATACAAACATACGCTATCTATCGAGAGTGCAGGTGGGTTCACGGCAACGACGACGGCAGTGGTGGCAACAATAACAGGGTGGTGGTGAGACGAGTGGAGGCGAGCACAGACACAGACAAAACCAACGCTGAACGCCGCGCCCCTCGTTTTGTGGCGTCACGGCTGAAAGAGCGACACATCGTCGTCGTCTTCAATCATTTCAGTCTTTTTTTCTTTAGTGCTTGTTTAGATGATTAGCTAATTAACCATCACATGTACCGCCATTAAAAGCAGCGAGGCTAAATTACACAGACGAGTCTCCACATGCTGCTGTGAGCCGTTTTGGTCTCGTATGCCAGTCTTTGCACAGTGTGGGGCTGCAGCTGTATGCGAGTGAAAGAGAATGGGTTGCGCATGTTTACCAAATGATAAAATAATGGTGGATAATCCTAATTGCCTGTTTCCGATTAATGCCGAGCTTTGAACGTGAGCCTAAGACGTATGTCACCCTTCCTCCCAAACTGGGGGGTCTATCGAACACATATGCTTCAGGAATGTAATCATTTTCCAATTGCTCGCCCCAGCCCTTAACTCATTTCACAGCCAAACCCCTGTCGGGTTTGAAATGGTTGCTGAAAAATAGTTGTCTGAGAGTTGTTTCTTTTCATCTGTTTTGAGGTATAAATAGTGGCGTCGCTTTGCAAAGAGAGGTGGTTGGATTAATGACCTTCCACAGAGTCCTTACAGTAAATCCTTGCAAAAGTCTAATCCAAACCAGAGTGGTCTCGATACTCTTTCAGCGTCTTTCGCTTTACAAACCTATAAAGCCAACAACACTGTTTGTCACTAAACTTTCACCACTTTATTCCTCATGGTGTAAGTGTTATGTTTTCTGTTTATTTCCCACTAAACCAGCGGTGCTGACTTTAAGCCACAGGGTTGGGTTGGCCGTGTTCATCCCGCTTGCCCCTCCCTGCAGATTTTTTTTCTCCCTGTGTTGTGTCACTTGTCACTCTGAAAGCCTTCAAAGGCAACGTTGAATTATGTACGCTGAGGTTTGTGGGGGTATTTAGTGGCTTGGCCTGTTTTGTTTTTAACCACACAGACTATTCAGCCCACAGCACGGCATTATAGCTTCAAAACACTTTGGTCATTTCACCCCGTTGCAGCCAAATTAGTCATTAATTTGTGTAAATAAAGGATAATTATTTTAATTGAATTAGTGTTCTGTCGAGTCATTACTCAGTTATCAACTTCATATTTACTCCACCCACTGTTGCACACGGGGCACCGTGTTTGTTTATGTAGGTTCTATGGTCTCTTATGTATAAACTGTTGTTGTTTTACCCCACATAATTACATTCTGTTAAAGATAATGGTTTGTTTTGGTGTGTAGCTGTGCCATATGACCATTTATCTTTTTTTTTTTTTTTTACAATTTTGAAGCTCCTATAGGGCAATTCTTTGTCCTACTCTTATTATATTGAATATTTTAATTTCTTTTCTTTACTCCTGGAGAGGATGTGATGTGACTGTGTCGTGGTCTTTAGCTTTAACTCTGACCCTCTGAGTGTTGCTTCAGTTGTTATTCAGTCAGCCCTGCGTGAAAGACAATCTCTCTGGGAGAGCCATATTACCGCAGGTCTCGGGCAAAACAGCGCTTCAAGAGGTAATGCAATACAACGTGGTTGTTGTTGTGTGAGGTGTTTTGACAAGTTTGATAAGACAAGTCTTTCCTGAGTTAAGGCCACAATTTGTGCATTTTCATCTTGGCCATGACTTCCAGCCTCCTTATCATACAGTGTCTCACCTTTATCACTAGTAGCTGTTTCCTGTGATTCAGCTTCTGTTGCCTCACTTATCTCTTGTTGTGTGTGTGTGTGTGTGTGTGTGTCAGAGAGATGTTGTGCTGCATCTTGTTCCTCCTTATCAGACCAAGAAAGCCTCCTTTGAAATGCATGTACCCATTATCACCTTTATCAGACCACTCTGTCACCGCTTTCATTGCAGTGCTCTGTCTAAGTGAAGAACGATGCACGTCTGCCCTCACACACTCACACACACACACACACATATGCAGCCCAATAAACAGCATGGAGGCCAGTCCGGCACGTCTGCAGGCCTGTAAATTTAGGAGTGTGTCAGGGGAGTTGGAGGCTTCGGAGGGCAAAGTGCATTTGTGGTTGGAGCTTCAGAAAGCTCAGGTTATATTTTTAAGAGCATCTGCCTGTAACCGCTGCTCAGAGCCTCAAGCCTGCCAAACGTAAATCAACATGCTTAGCACATGGTCTACAGGTGGGAAGCCTCCCTCTCCTCCCCCTCATCCATTTGCAGGCTGGTGGACTGACTCACTGTCCGGTTCAGTGACAAATTGGTTGACTCGCTGGCTGGATGACCCACCTGCTGGCTAAAGCGCTGGTTTACTGAGGGGAGTGAGAGTTGCTGGTTTAAGTGTGTGTCCACTTAGTGGTTAAGTGGCTGTGTGCTGTGCTTCATGGCTACTCCAGATGGCTCTGGAAGATACGGGGACAAGAGTGCAAGAGGCCCTTTTTGTTTCAACATGTCCAGCAAGGAAACCTGACGGACGGTTTTTAATAATAAGTGGAGATGTGTGTGTCTGTAAGGGGAGTGTTATCCTCTCCAAAACAACACAATTCTCTATGGCTTCTTTCATTGTTTTTACCTAGAATCTGTCTTCCCTGTATATATATATATGATTGTATTTGTGAGGCGAGCTTTATGTTCTTGGTGGTGTGGTAAATTGGGGGTTTTCTTATTCTGGGAAATTTACAAAAATCAATAAAGATATATTTGAATTTGAAGATTTTACAGCTCACTGAGTGATTTTTGGCTGTATAAATGAAATAAGTGATTAATTAATTGGAAAAAAAAAACATTAGTCCTGTATAACCCGATGTTCTTCTAATCATGGTGCCATAAAAAGAATGAAAACTTAAAAGGTAAAAAAAAAAGTCCGGCTGAAGTCTGAGATTGTACAATATAAAGATTTTGAGCTTGTTTACCTCGGTTACCCCCACCTTTGTTTTTTTTTGTTTGTCATGCTGTAAGACGTTGGTCCTGGAATAAAGCCAAGCCAGCTCCACTCAGCTCTCTGTTCTACTATAATTAGTTTTCTGCTCCTCAACAAGTACATTTGGACAGAAGAAGAAAGAGCCACACATAAACAGCATTCCAAATCTTGTGTTTGTTGTGTTATTTAGTGCTTCACTGATCAGAATAATAAGCTGTCATGGCCTGAACGCTTGTACTTTTGGCCACAGAGAGCGCCTAAAACAGTGCACATGAACTCATTTTGTGACTGATGTTTGATGACAACAATGAATTGTGTGTGTGTGTGTGTTCTGTGTAACTGACATTATGCTGAAATCAGCACACCCGCTAAGAATCCTAAGCTATAAGTGAAGTCATGAAAAACAGTATTTTTGGAATCCCAAGCATTATATATGTGGTCAAAAAAAAGAAAGAAAAGAAACAAAAGCAGACAGATGGAAGACATATGCTCAGGAGGGGAGAGGAAGGTTTTTAGCATGTTACTCTGATTGAAACAGACCGTCCCTCAATCAAAGCCTAATTTCCCTCTGTATGCAAAATATGTTCCTAATCATCCCACTGACCGATGTAATTACATGATGGTTGAAGTTCAGGTTCTAAATGTGAAGGCCTGAACTCGATCCATCAGTCACAGAACCAAATGCCAACCTGCTCAAGCTTGATTTTATTACGTTTGTCGACGGTCCTCCAAGGAGGACTAATCAGGAGCAGGAGTCATTATTTGGCAAAGACCTTTTGTGTAGTTATTGCTGTCACTCAAAACAGAGTAGACACCGACATCAACATGGGCTCTTAGGGAAGTCACTAATGGTTAACCTTTGAGGGAGTTCCATTCAACACCAGGGTGACAAACGGGGGTGACACTCAGCTGGTTACACGCGGTGATCACAGATTAGGCAGACGTATTCTGTGTTAACACTTTGACGCAGTGCGGGGTGAAGTGATAGTGAAGTGAGGGATTGCAGCATGTAAATGTATCCACGGGGATTGGTCTCTCTCTGTGCTGAACTCTTGCTCTCGTCGGGCCAACTATGAAAATGAGCTGCTTTCTTGGAGGATTATGTTACACATGTCAAAGCGAACGCTTGTGCTCCTCAACGTGCCCACCCTCCAACAGGTTCTCGCTCTCTTTGAATAAAAAAAACAAGCTCTTTAATGGCTGTCCCTTCTGTGAAACACTCAGACAGGAAGAAGCCAAAATAATAAGAACAGGAGTATGTCATAAGAGGCACATAAAGGTGTTTGGTCGTCAGTGTGGTGAGTTCAGTGACAGAGTGTGTGTGGGGGGCAGCGTGTAAAACAATCCCACACATCCTCTAAGTCTTCATTTGTAACTTTACAAATACAGTGTGCAAAAAAGTTTTAACTAGCCAGAGAAACAGTCCATGCTCTGTATCATTTGTCAGCTTGGGGGTAATTACCACAAGCCTTTATTGTCGGCGTCTTTTTCTTTTTTTTTCTTATGTCATTGAAAGCCTCAGTGGAACTTGGAGGGTGTTTTGCAGACGTGACGTGAAGGAGATGGAAGGCGCATAAACTCTGGCTAATCTCATAGATTAAACACGAAAAACAGAACGGCTCTGGGTGAGGTGGCAATTTTATAAATGATGACGACATGTGTTCATCAGTTTGTTGTTGAGAGGCAGCAGAGAAACCGAGGAGAATGTAAAGGTAGTCTGCACTGTAGTTTAGAGACTGATGTAGTGGGTGCAATGACATGCTGCGAGCCTATGGGACTATAATTATTAGATTAGAAATATAGTATATTCAGGGTGTCTGGTGAGTCATTATTTTCCATTCTGATGTCAATGATCTGTCAATGAATGTGTTAAAATACTGAACGTGTGGATTGAAAGCATGAGCATCAGGCAGAGTTAGAAGAGCTGTGTACGAGCCTGCGTGGAGACAGAATCCATGTATATACAGATGAAAACCAAGGCGAGAGACAGCCCCAAATGTTCACATGAACATGTCTGCCACACCATCTGTTTACTCCAGATGCCAAAGGTCCATACCAGGTGCCTTTTTCACTGCTTTTGACTCACTGTTTGCATTTTTACTTCATGACGCATTTATTCAAAGTTTCCTATCATTAAAATTAGTCATCGCCATCTCATACGAGGGAAAGCACAGATTTCCATATCACTGGCTTTTTCTTACTGCAGACAGGCTGTTATAAGCGCTCTCATTTTATTTTAGAGTGTAGAACTTTGAGAAGTGATTTAAAAAAAAAGTGGAATCATTGGAAATATAGTGTACTAATTGTTTGTATGCTGGTTGGAAATGGAATGCTGTTTTACACTCTGCATTATTCATTAAAATCTCTTAATTGAGTAGGGAAATCAACAGCAGGGCCTGAAAGGCGTCTAACTTGATTTTTTTGTTACAAGAAACAAACCCCCATCCAAGTGACTTATGGGATGCTGAAAGAATCAAGACTTGGACACATGAGAAGGGATGTTAAAACAACAAAAAAAAAAGGGGTTAAAGCGCCGCGATCGGCTTGCCTGGTAGACACAGCAGAGGATCAGGGTTAACGATACACAACGTTGCGACGTGATGAATGTTTGTTTGCATTCCTGCTCGACAGGAGAATGGGCCCAAAGCCACGGAAGGTGTTAATGTCAGTTTAGGAATATCACTCATGAGCGGCTGCAGGGGCGAATATAAATGGACGCATTTGTCAGACCGCTTTGTTGTGAGTTTGTGTGCATGCATGAGAAGGAAACATGTTGGAAATGGTCGCTGGGTGTCAGGAATTTAATGAGACTCAATGCAACACGTGTGACGTTTCCTTTATGTGCGCTGGCTTTGACGCATGCTTTCATTGCAGTGGCACCGGGTATGGATGGCATCATGGAATAAAATGTGAAGGGGTGGGGGGGGGGAAGACAGATTATTTTCTCATCTCAACCTTCACCACTCTTTTTTTTTCCTTTTGCAGGGGTTTTACTCCTCAGATGTGCCTTCGGTCAAATTGACTGATTGGTTAAGTTTATTTATTTACTCCCCGATGAATGATATGAAAAAAACTGAGGCTTAAACTGTCAGCAGGAAGCTAATATGTTCTCCTGCACTGCCTTTGGAGGTGGGCACTCCTGAACTCTCAGTCAGGTACGCGTGTGTGAGTGTTGTGTGTGTGCGTGCGAGCTGTATCCATGTATGAAGCGACATTCTGGGGTGTCTCCGGGCTTGTTCGCACAGGGATTCGGCTCCTGTTATCTTTCAGTGCAGCAGTAGAAGAGGTGAGAAAACATACCCCTCTCTCTTTTCTGTCAAGACCCCCCCTCCCCCCCTTCCTCCATCTACCTCCACCAACTCCTCCTCCACCTCTCTTTCTTTGACCCTTATTAGCTATGGTGAGGGCTGATGGCAGGCGATTCATCGCAGCACTCAGCACACCTGCGTGGGGGTGTGTTCCTCTTGTCCTTCGCGTTTCCTACTCTTCCTCTTACAAATCATCGCTCTCCTCCCATGTTTCACTCCACTGCTGCCCCTCTGAATGAAGACCCAGGGTTTCTCCCCATGTTTGGTGGGGGTTTTCTTCAGGTTCTCTGGCTCTAAATTGACTGTCGGTGTGAATGGTTGTTTGTCTCTGTATGTTGGCCCTTCGCCCTGTGTCAGTTGGGATTGGCTCCAGAGGGCCCGTGACCCTCATGTGGAGGATAAAGCGGTAGAAGATGGACGGATAGGTAAATAAAACCTGAATCTGAGTAAGCCACAGGCAAAATGCAAGTCATATCATATGAGAATGTGTTGGTTTTTGATTGTTTTTGTCAACTTTTGTTCCTACGACCAACCAACACCTATGTGTGTCTTTTTAGCTGTGTAGGAGATCTCCTTTTAGTCTTTCTCTCTCTCTCTCACACACACACACACACACTTTTCTTCCACCAATTTTCCAGGGTCCTCGCTCGTCTCCTGACTTGCAGTGGGGATCACTTCACACCTCGGCTGTGTTTGTTTTGCTTGTCCTGTCATTCCTTAACCCACCCAAACGAAGCCAAATAACTCAGTGTCGATGAGGGAGCACCCAGCCCGACACGCCCATACCACCACAACCTCCACAATCCCAACAGACCAACTCATCTCTGCTGACAGAGGGAGATGAGGGTGAGACAGACTCAGGAATGTAGAAACCGACGACTTCCCCTCGTTTCCTATAATCCATCTGAGCCGCTTTCGTATCAGTCCTAACCAATTTCAGCAAAGCAGTAAATGTTTAATCCCACAGTCAAAGAATAAGTTTCGGCGCTGGCATATCACAACATTATTTTACAACTGCAGTGCAAATGTTCATTAGATTCAAATCTTGGTCAAATGTGTCACAGTCCACAGTTTTGTTTGTTTTCCTGATTATTGTTCCACCTCATCACAAACCTGCAATGCAATCAGCTCATTGACCTCACCTGTTGCTCACCACGCCCCTTCTCCTCCTCACCTGCAGCTCGTTAGTTCGGCTGTATATAAACCAGCTCACTTTCACCTTCACCTCTGCCAGGTTCTCTTGTGTTTATTTCCCACAGTGCAGCTCTATAGTCTACCTGGCGCCTGGAATCTAGCCTGTTGTTAATTCTGTGTGTTGCCTTATTGGACTGATCCTCTGGTGTTTGACTGACTGTTTTTGTGACCAAGTAAACTGAACGCTCATTTAAACGTGATTTGTTTCATATAAAGACACATGAGTATGAAGGCGGTTTGACAGGATAAATGCTTCTCGTCTGAGGCCCCTGTGCTGCCCAAATGCTTTCTCAGTCAGGTCTGATAGTTTTCCTTTACACAGAGCCTGTTTTCAGGTGAAGGATGCAGCATACAAATGATGTTACACAAAGACAAAACAGAGGCAGAATGATAACATCAGCATCAACAAAGCTTGCATGTATTTTAAAACCTCATTTCTGTGTCTTGTTTATCTCTCGTTACAATAAATAACACAACATAACAGGCAAATGTGGTGTCCAGCCATAAATGAGCACTGTACCTTTGCAGGCTTTCCTGTGTGAGATGGGTTTGGACAGATCTCTGTAGTAGCCCTCCTTGCAGTAGTGGCAGTGGCGACCCGCCGTGTTGTGGCGACAGTTGAGGCAGACTCCTCCACTCTTCCTCCCTGACAGCTTGTATAGCTCCATGTTGAATCGGCACCGGCGGGCATGGAGGTTGCAGTTGCAGGCTGTGGAGGAGTCAACACAGGAGTGCAATATGTTAGAAATGTGTTTGAAACGAAAGCAACGCTTACAGCAGACTTTTGTTCCAGTCATCAAAAACAATCTTCAACTGGAGAATTCAGCAGCTTCCACTTTTTTATAGCAGTTCAAATTTTCCACTGGTGGAAAGTTACCAAATACATTTCACCAAGTACTGCAGTTCAGCACCTGTTTATACTTTACTTGAGCATTTCCATTTCTATTTAGACTATGATGCATTTTTATCATGGGTTAAAAATATAATTATTTATGTATATATATACATACACATAAATGTATGTGTGTATATATATATATATACATATGTATATAACATGAAGTGACATTCACCTGCTGCATCATTTAAGTGTATTTGTATTCCAAAAATGTCTACTTTTACTGAAGTAAAAAAAAAGAGTCTTTGATGGTGCAGTCAGTACTGTGGGGGAACTTTTTCCTGATAATAAGGTAAAAGTGCAACCTTTTCTTTAGCGTTCTTCACCTGCCCTTTCTGTCTCTTGTTTCTCCGCTCCTTGCTTCCCTTTACTTTCCCCTCAAGGTCCTCTCTGGCTCTCCAGAGTCCATGCTGAACTAAACAGAAAGTGAAGGCCTGGTAATACCATTCCTTCCCTTCCATGCAAATCCCTCTGAGCAAGTGCAAGAACCCCTCACCGCTGCTTGTTTACCGAAGAGTACAGTTGCTGCCGGAGCCGGAGTTTAATTAGCTGCCTGATGTTTATTCATGACTTTTTCGCAGCACAGTGAAGCAGACACGCTCAACTTCATTAAAGCTCGCCGTCCTAGACAGTGGTCCTCCTCCTCCTCCTCCTCCTCCTCCTCCACCACCACAGACACATTCTTGCATTATTAACATCACTTCTAATATGTGTACATATGGAAATGGGAGGTTATCTTACGTCCAGTTGGACACACAAATATCGGTGCCTTGTCAACATTGTCTTGATGTTCCCAGCTGTCCGTCTTTCCTACAGAAAAGCCGCGGTTTAATTAGCGGTATGTCTATCAGCTCTCTCAGCATGTCTGTAATGATGCATATATATATATTTATTTATTTTTAAATAGCCAAAAAAAGGATGACGTTAACTTGATATTTCCATTGAAAATAAGTCACCCCCTATGACTCAGCCTGACTTGGATTGAATGTTTTCCTTGTTCTCATACAGATTTACACCTTTTTGCGTGACTCATGTTTTGTAGCCTTTCACACCGAAAAGCGCACTCTCCGATAACGCAGGGAGACGTTACAGAGATAAAAGTGAACAAATGTGTCTTTCATAAACACTTCGCGGTGAAAATGCCTTTTTATTTTTACCCTCAGAGATCATAAATGAACGCCGGTGGATTAAACTTGTTTAGACGTACTCTCAAATGATCTGTGTCAGGAAAAACTCAAGCTGGCTGCGAGTCCAGCTCTGTCAGACCAGCTCTGGACCACAGCTGGTGAAAGCTATCTGTAAGCTTGCCTGCAGGTAACAAGGATCATTATATCGAGGATTAAAGCTGATGGTGGATCAGTGCATGGCCCCCAGACCTGCCGTCATGTCTCTGTTACACCACAAAGATTGTCTCACAGCCACCTAAAAGGAGGACGGGAGAATTCTAGCCCACTGGACTTGCAGTTAACCTGGAAGGCATGTTGGTAATTGTGGAGACAATATCCAACCTGGGTGTGAAGGCGTTTGAAGAGAGGAGGATATGATCTCAGATACTGAAGATGAGCTTTGTCTAAAGTATGATTGTGAGCAGAAACCAGAAAAGTGTGTTATTGTTGGCCCAAAGTGCACAGTTCACCGTTTAAAAAGATTAAATCATCGCCACCTCGTTCCAAATCAAAGTAAGTTTTATTTAAAACAATAGTAGATTTGTAAGGTGATGTGTGATTCGTGTGCCATGAGCTTATCAGGTTTCTGGCAGTGCTATAAAACACCTGCTTGTCATTTAGACACATTCAGAGTGTTGTTCACTGCCTCCACCACGGAGCTGATGCCAGCCTTTGTCTGTCTGCCTCTGTGTGAGCAGCGTAACTCAATAAGTCGAGGACATATTTGGATGAAACTTCTGGGGATGTAAATTATGGCCCAAGGAAGAAATGATGGGAAACGGAAAGGCTTTGGCAGAAGTTTGTGCTCTCGGAGTGCTTTCTCCACTTTCTTTACTTTCTTGATCGAGCAAATAATCAACACGTTGTAATGATGTTCAAAAGAAGCACTCATTTATTTAATATATTTGTTTTTCAGATTGAAATTTACAATTTGACTTTCGCTGTTGGGAAAGTTCAAAAAGAAACAAGAGTAAGAACAAGTTAGTTTTTTTTTTCCTTTCAGTTGGAAATGAACAACAGCAACTGTTCAGGGAAACAGAGCCACATTGCGGCGGTTTCCTCCGTTTTATTTTCCTCCATAAAAGTGAGAGACATTTTCAGCACGAGAACCTGAGAAAACACTGCACTGTTACCCGCCATCTGTTTTTAGGAGAGCCGTTATGATAACGGAGCCAAACGACACATACATACACACCAGCTGAGCAGTTAAAAAAAGAAGTGCGAAATTATACCTTTTAAAACAAGAGTAATTGAATTAGCAGGGCAAAGCCGAGTGTACCCGAAGCTTTTCAACACCTCGTGTAACGTGAACCGCAACTATCCGGAGTTTCATCTGTGTCTCGCAGCTGTCAGAAGACTTCAACCTCTAACTGGAGAATTTAGCAGGAAACTGATTTGTTTATCCGCCGTTGCTGTTTCCCGCACATCCTAGGAAACGCTGTTTTGGAAAGTCGGCTAATTAGTTTCGTCGAGTGGTTCCCAACTCTTATCAACTGACCTCAGTCCCGTAGCAGCAGAGAGGCAGCCTTCGCTCGGGCTAATTAGAGGAAAAATCCCACCACGGAGCAGGAGGTTGACGTTAAGCTCGGCATACTTACGATAAGCCGGGTAATTGAGCAACAACGGTCACAGCCTCGATTTGTTCTAGAACTGATCCCTGCCACTTTGACTCCACATGTTGGACTCTTAATTTCCCTGATCACAAACTTCTCCGAGTAACCACCGGTGACAATGACTTTCACCATCACCGACAAAGAGACCGCGTGACTTTCCCTCAAAGCTCTCGGGACATTTCATCCTCCCCTGCTGCGTCACCCAAACAGGATGGAATATACCAAAACCCAACACCACCGCCTGTGAGCCGGAGACCAGCAGGAGTTTGGCTTTTCTGTCTCCCACTTTTTAAACAAACACCAAGGGGAGTCAACATACTGAGAGAGTTTACTTTGAATCGTATGGCTCCAGCGAAACATCCCCCGGCTTTAGGGGTTGTAGAGAGTTTAAGAGAAAGACAGTTTGAAGAAGAATATTTTCGGAACTATTACGTAAATGTCTCTCCTGAACATAACGCCGCACGTGCTCCTTTTGTACACGTGTCTGCCCTCACAGAAATAAAAATGACATTTTTCTTCTTATATCACAAACCCAACCGTTGTGCGACTCAATGCGCGGCGTCTGAGTGAGCTGTCCTCTACTCTCCTTATCTGCTTTCTCTGTGTGCGTGTGTGGAGATGTGGCTGACAGGAAAAACTAACATAGGTGCCAGAAAAATGCAAGTTTTACTCCTCTTCATGACCGAACACTGGATCAGATATGTGTCAAACCCAAAACAGCACTCAGATTCAGTTCAGCGATCGGCTGTATAAACATCTGATGCGTGATGGTACGATACAAGCAGGAGCGAGACGTAAATGGCATGAGGGAAAATGGAAAGTCCATTGTTTTTTCCTTTTGTTTATTCATTTACTACAGATACTGCTGTCTGATTAGTTATCACCTGTTTGTCTGTGTCTGCTGCCAACGTGGAAATAACATTTCCATCAGATATGGAATCAAATCATTTTTACATAATGTACATAATGTCTTTCGATTATTATGATAATTGATATATAAACAGGCGAAATACATTTTTGATAATATAAAGTTGAGTAATTAACTATGAAAAGAGGAATCCCTCGCTTTACGTTTGTATAACTACATTTTCTCAACAACAGACGTCTTTTATTAGATAACATTTTAAACACCTCGTTTGTACATGATGTGAAGAAAAAGGTGGAACTACACCAAGAAGAAGGCAGTGCAGCATGTCAACAAACAAACAAAAAAAAAATATATATATATAAATATATATATATAAATATGTTGTTTTTACATTTGTGTGCCAAATTGGTTTAATTATTTGAGAGCAGCTCTTACAGTGAACAGAAGACGAGCAGGGATCTGAGTGGACAGAGCAGCACTTTTAAAACACTGATTATTCATGTGAGACAGACTCAGCAACACGTTATAACTCAGCGTGATGCTCGATGACAGCAACAGCTGCCACAGTCACACAGTTGTCTACAAGACTGTGGAGCAGGGGAGACGCACAAGAGGAGGATTTACTGTCATACTGCCATAATATCTGGACTCTGTGGTCGCACTGAGTAATACTATGTATATTTTCTCATAATTTTACCCTTCTCCTGTACAAGTGTGTGTTCTTGTTATGAACAAGTGCACAGAAACTTGAAAAAATGAGATATGTTCTTCACAACATACTCAGGTATCATGTCATCAGACATGTTAATTGTTTGTTTTGCATTAATATTTTCTTTTTCCGCCATATTTTTATTATACACTTACTACATTCGTGACAACAACTCCCAACAAAGAATTCCTTGTTGTAAATTCTGATTTATAGATAGAGATATGTTCTTATCTCACTAAGGAAATCCTGAATGCTACATGTTTTTTTAAAACTTTTAATGAGACCTTTTAAAACTAGTATCTTTCAAGGCCTCATTTAAAAGCAGTAAAAAAAAGAGAAGAAACACAGAAAAACAATCAGCTGAGATCAAAACCTGCGAGGACAGGACTGAAATCAAAGCGAGCGTAATGTGCAGTCGATCACTCCGTCACAGTGGTTACACATAAGTGCGGTGTTTGAGTGAATGTGCTTAGTTCCATTCCACCGCTGTTGTCGGCAGGTAGAGTGTGACTAATGCGGCACGGGTTTTAAATAAAAATCACAATGAATGACAATAAAATTGCATTGTTTTGTTTCTTTTTTTAAAAAAACTGTACAAGCCTGGACGGTGTAACGTTATGTAACTGCGCTGACGCCGCCTGAAACATGTTCAGTAAAAGGACGCCTCGTTTTTTTCCTTTCAAGTTCTGGCATTTCTCATTGAGCGCAGACATCACAAACACTCATTTTGAGGACAGATTAATTCCCTGTTGATATTGTCTCGGCGAGGCGTCGTCTAAAAGCACTACCCTGGTGACAGGTACCTCGAGTTGTGCCTCACTTCGTGTGGACCACAAGACTGAGGAGGATTGGTGTGATTCACCGGCGGCGGTGAAATGACGGCTGATAATGACTGTTTCTACCAAAACAGGCCGAGAAGAATTGCACTTTTCTTTAAAGCCTTTCGGGAAAATAAGCTGAACCAAAACATTGCATAATGTGACATTACCGACATATTTATGTCGTCTCTGTTGCTTTAATGCGCCTGAATATTTTTGCCCCCGTTCTGCAAATCAACTTGTGAAATATGTCTCATAACAACAATTAATTTAATTGCCTCCTCTCCAACTGTTTATTTAACCTCTTATAAATCAAAAACAAACAACTGGTTGTGTCTTGTGTCGGTTGATCCAGACACAGACAGGAATTTGCAAATAGTTTACAATTTTTTAAAACAGTGAGTGATTCAAGACATTTACAATAATGTAAGGGATTGAAATGAAAGATGTTGCCAAAGATGGGGCCTTATATTACTTACATGGATTTTCTTTCACATAGCGTTTCATAAAAAATGTCATGGTGCAAGTAGGAGCCCATGTTTTAATTCAACAATCACTCCTTGTTCTGAAAATCTGCTGTGTCATGTTTTCTGTACACTTTTTTTATTTTGAAAAAAAAGAAAAAGCCCTAAGTAAAGATGTTTTGATGACACTTTATTAAACTGTCATCACACATCAGAAACCATGACTTTTAAGTCTCAGGTTCTCAGACAAAAATGTCAGTGAATGACTGAAAAATAGGAATGAACTCTCATCACTATCAGGTTACTTTCTTCCCCCTCACGTTTGATTGTCATCGCCACCATGTTGCTGCAGAGATTCCACAAACAAAGAGCGTCTAACGAGGAAGAGCACAAAAGAAGGGCATGCACACGAGGACGCTCGCTGCTTCTTAGGTCGGCGGTAAAATGTGAATGTGGACCCGCTCTGTGTGTCGCGGGGTGCAGCCTGGGAACCATAAAACTCTGGGGTGATGAAGCGAGGGTTGTAAACGAGTGGGAAGAGAAAGGGCAAAGCAGGATGAAGCGCCCACTGCAGAAATTATGTCAGGATGATTTAATTCCTTTATTGCAGCCAATTAGCTGCAGCACTTTAGCCCCCCGAGCCCTCTAACCCCTTCACTCCACGGCCCCAGCTGAACTCTGGGTGTCAGCCGGCCCTAAAAGATGACCGTGTTTCACATCTGCTTATTATTTAATGTGAAGTTTGTGTCGCAGACACTGCACAGACGATGGCAAACAGTGAGAAAGAACGAGGTAAATAAACAGAGAGAGGAAAATATTAGAGGAAAAAAAACAAAATGGACAGAGGGAGGGACAGAGATCCCTATGCTGCTTGCTTAATCCCAAGGCTGACTCGATGAGACTATTTGCTATCAAGTTCTACAGCATATTTATCAGACTTGCAGGCTTATCAAAGGCAGATTAAACATGCAGCGAAGGCTGACTTTTGCAGCGACGCTGCTTTCGCTCTCGTGTCTGCCCCCGTTTTTTTTCCAGATCACTCGGGCTGTTTATTTATCTCTTCCTCTCTTTCTTTCATAATTTAACACTCTGATGTTTTCTCGTGTTTTGGGCAATTCGTGCAACTCCCAGCGCATGTAGGCAGAGCCCGGAGGGCGCAGTCTGTCAGTGGGTGATAAAATGGAGTCTGATTATCCAACTGATGCAATTAAAGAGCTGTGAGAACTACTTTAGGGCATTTCCTCATGAAGGTTAATGTTAAGCACAGGATTTACAGTAGATAGCAAAGTCAATAGCCGCACAGCGCAACTTCATTTCATTCACCAATGTGTGCTGTATTTATAAAAACCCATTCACCTTTTGCTTACGTTCCATTTCAGTAAATGCACTTGGTTGATTTCAGTGAATTACTTACATACTTTCTTCTCTTTTTTAAACCATTTGTAAATCTACGTGTGTTTATTTGTTTATCAGACATTCTCTAAGAAAACACAAACACAAAAGAGAGATTCTCCTGTGAGAAAGTCCAGGGATCCTCCTCTCTCTACCTGTCTCACTCATGCCCGATCCACACGGAAATGTATATAATCTTTTTTCTTTGTCTTTTTCAAAAAAGTTTTCCGTAAACATGGCATCGCTCCAGGAAATATCTTATATCCACACAAAAAACCCAAAATGACTCTAAACACTGTAGTACACATGCCAGGCCTGTATGTGGTCGTGCAGCAGAAATACACCGAAAACCAGAGACGAAGGTGCTTAGTATAAGTAACAATCACTCACTAAACACAAGAAGAGGAAGATGGCAACGACAAAGATAAGCGACAAAGTAGCATATTGGTTGTTTACATGAAAACACAAGGGTGTTTTAGGGCTCCCAAAATTCTGTTTCCATTTGGATAAAAACACTGATACGATAAAAAGAAACATTTGTCACATGTGGAGAGCAGACTCAAAAGAATGTCCAGATCCAAATCTCCAACTATTAATAATACTTTTGTAAAGAGAATAATTTGATCATATACACTGAATTATATATATTTAAGTGATTTTACCTTCAATTGAATTTTAAAAAGTCAGCAATTTGTGAGCCTCTAAATGTATGGTAGTCTTTCCATTCGACAGGAGTGTCGTACAGGAGTGTCTTGCTTTGCTTTTGTGGCCATTAGAGAGGATGAATCATTTAAAACATCTTTGAGTCTCACCATGACCTGCGATCTTTTCAAATCGAGGAACACAAACGTGACCGGGGAGCCCTTTAGAGACGTTCGCGCCATAGTAAATTCATCAACTGTAAATTTGTGTACACACCACCTTACAACCTCCAGCAGGCCCCAGCAGCAGACTACCCTGCTGCACACTGAGTTAAATGGCCCATATATTCACTCTCTGTCCCCATGTGGGGGCTAATAAGGCCTTTCCTTTTTCAAGAGTCTAACTAGCCACACAGAGGCAAAACAACAAAGAAAGGCCTAATGGCCTCCAATTTCCCGCATTAGTGCCCATTTAATGGCTGACCTGCCCTCTCGTTAGGCTGCGCAGCATGGGAGCACTTCTTAGCTTCTCACACACACACACACACACACACGCACGCACACACACACACACACAGACGCACTGCCTAGGGCCCCTGCAACACTTCCACCCCACGCCGAGAGTACATAATAGGCCAGTTTGTAAAAGGGCTGGTCTGTGATCAGTGGTGCATCCATTTGCTGAGTAATCAAGGGTTCTTTGTACGAGTGGTGTGCATGGTGTAGTGTCTGTGTGTGTGTGTGTGTGTGTGTGTGTGACAGAGAGAGAGATGGGTAAAACATTCTCTCGACCCTTCTTCCTTTATTTGTGCGCTCATCGCTCTCAGTGTGTGTATGTACATGGGAGTGTTTGCATGTGAAGGATCTCGAGATAAAGTGGTGCTGCCTAGAAAAGATCTTCTAATTCAAATCAATGGGTGGGTGGGTGTTTGGGGCTGCTGACATTAAGTGCAGAGATAAAGGGAGCCACGGAGCAGCTGACGAGAGCGCGTCATGTGTATGTCAGCTATGCCATAAAAATGCCATGGGTGGACGGTGACAGTGGCAGGTCCTTTTCAGAGCTCTCGCCGTGAAAGAGTCTTTAGGGTGAATGCAGATTCTTTAGGCCTGTCAGGTTCCCCATAGCTCCCCACGGAACAATGCCCACTGAGAGCAGCTGTCTTAATAGCATGAGGGACTGACAGCTTTAGGAGCGATGCGAGCAGCATCTGCACAGACGTTCCAGACAATGCACCGCTGTGTGTGATAACATAATACAAGTCCGGCCTGTACGTTTCTATTACTCGTACGTGTGATGAACCGGACAGTGTTGGCAGAGACGTATCACCTCAATATTAAGTCATGTCACGTGTGAACCGATGTAGTGGCTGAGTAAGAAAAAGATGCTGATTGGGAATACTTGGATTTATAGACTTCTGATTTTCACGTCGGACAGTGGAGCGGTGGAGTTTGCACTGAAGAGCTCGGTGTGGAAATGCTAATGGTGTTTGACTGATGGAGAGATGTTTCCAGAGAAAGGGCGGATTACTGAAACAAATGGTTGACGTTTCTTCCTGCCATCATTGTCTGATCTGATCATCACAGCATGATCTATTTCAGATTTTGCTCCTCCTCCTCCTCCTCCTCGAGCATTAGCTGTAAATCAATTGAGCAATGTCTCTCAACCGCAGAGCAGCGCGATGCCATCAAAGTGGCTGTCAAAGCCAGCTATAATAACCTTTTTCTCCGCCGCCTTTGCTTTCCATTGTTTTGCATCCAGCCATTACCTAACCCTGTCTCCTCTGCCTAGAGCCGCACAGCCATCCACAAACACCACACTGAGGGCTTTTACTGAGAAGATGCACATCGGAAACACTCGAGACAAACCCCCAGATCCACCCAAAACAACGGCTCTCCTTTCTCATGTCAAACATCACCTGCAGTCTATTTACCCCCGCGAGTTTGGTTTCTACGTGACGAGCAGATCCATCGTGTTTTGGGTTCACATGACTTCTGGCAGGTCGTCGTGTGCGTTGCCGGCCCCCGGGGCTCGCTGGGCTGGGCCGGTGCTGACGGTGCGAGACAATGAGACGGAGGCTAATTCACGCTCCTCCGTAGCAGCGATTCATCTTAATCCCGCAGCCTCTGCAATTAAGGCAATCACTCCGCTCCAACAACATAAAGTAAAGATTTTAAACCCGGCAAATTTGAACAGAATGCAGTTGGCCAACACTGATTGGCAGCAGTGAGCTGAGAAAATAAACAGTGTTTGAAGATTAGATGATGGGAAGATTAGACGAGTTAATTCATCCCTTTAGGCAGGAAAAAGCACAGAGTGTTTCCTCTGTTGTGACTCAGAGAGAGAGACAAAGGAAAGACATCTTCATCAGCCATCATAATGGCTCATCGTTGTCTCTCTGGCTTGCTTGTTGCCCTTCCCCAACACATTTCTTTCTACCTACAGTGTGTGAATAAGAGCCCTGTGGGAGATGGCACTCCCTACCTTGCTCTGGCAAGTGTTTCCATATTGAACTGACGTAGCCTTGAGGGTGAGCACATGAGTCGGATTAGGGATGAGACAGAAACGCTCAGCTGAATTCTTTTTCTCTGCTCAGTAAACATTTATGATATCCACTCCCTAATACAATAAAACACACTTTGCATAAATCTGGTTACATTTTTCCTGGAGGTGTCCCCTGGTGGAAATTATTGATAGTTTTCTGGAAACGACAGCGTGTTACTGAAACTACTATAATCTTGAGAAAATGAAGCTGTCTGTCTGTCCTGGAAATCTTAATATTTAAATGTACATGTTTGTGCGAAGGAAAACCATCCTAAAACCAAAGAGGAAAGATAAATTCCGATAACTCAAGACCTGGACTGATTATGACCGTCATCTTCGTCCTTACTCCAAACAGAATTATACATAAAAATGCATCTACGGAAGAATGTTCCTCACTGGACTGTAAACCCTAAATATAAGCCCCGCTCTGCTCTCCACACCAGCTCTACTGCTGTGCTAAACAGGTGGGAAACCTTTGACCTTCACACACAACCCATATGCATTCTTTTTTCACGTCCCTATTACCGAGTTACCACTCCTCCTAAACGGACCGTGACTCTCTTCTTCCTCCTCCTCCTCTATTCCTTTTTCCCTCAGGAAAATCTGGGCTTTCACTCCTGCAAATGTCATTAGTGAATGTGGTACGCTGAGCATTGATACGATCCTCTGAAGCCATGACAACATAGATAGGAGAGGAAAGGAGGAACACAAGTTGATCTCGTGGCAAAAGGAAAAGAGGTGTTGGAGTCGCGTTGCTGTTAAAAGCTTGACAGTCTCAGGTCTTACTGCTGCTCTCCAACATTCCCTTTCCTCAGTGTTAGTCTCTCCTGGTACGACTAACAATGCATTCCAGTTCCTGTGAAGCTCATGGTAAAAGCTTCAAATCACGTCCGCATTCATTTTCATGATTTCTGTAACTTCTGTGAGAAATACTGTTACGAGTATGAGAGGTAGATAAGTTTACACGTGTTTGCTGAAACAAATGACACGATTTGATTCAAGAATAATAAGAAAAATGTTGAGAACTCTCTTCTAAACACTCTGTATGAGGCACCATGCGTTGGAAAGTGACTGCAAAGGACGTAAAAACTGTCCACAGATTGGTTTTGGGTTTGTGATTATCCATCTAAGGCAGAATGTAAACAAACCTGGGGTCACATATTTGTTCCTCGACTGAATCTGGCTTTAAAGGCAGCATGTGGCTGTGTAGCTGAACAAGTCACTGTGTGTGTGTGTGTGTGTGTGTTGTCTAAGTCAAGCACAGTCTCTTATCCAGAGGAGGGAGTGAACAGGAAGCTGCTGGAGGCCATAAATCTGAAAGCCCACAGCACAGCTCCTTCACGTCTGTGACACATTTATTGTCCTCTTTTGATTTCGCCCCCTCTCCTTATATTTTCCTCAGCTCTTATCCATTTCTTAAAGCGTGCAGACTTAAACTTTAACCTGAATTCCCTCGATGCCCCGTGCTCTAGTTTCTGAAACCATTTAGTATATACCTTGGAAGGGGAGGTAGAAATCGGCTCGTTTTCTCCACTCGTGATCTGGACTTCTCAGTTCTCGGTGGTTGCTCTGGGTCACAGACGACCGTGCGCACACTGCAGCGAGCATTGCTTCTGATACAGCTCAGACGTTTTTCTTGGAAGAGGCAGCAGAGAGGGGAGCTGCACGCAGAGAGATGAGCTCACGAAAACCAGATTGTGCCAGGCTGTGGCAGAAAAAAACCAAGGTGAAGTCAAAATATACAGGATGAAGCACCAATCAGACAAGATGACTCGTGCACGTTGTTGGAGCCAGAGCAACAACTGTGATGGAGCGGGAACGCCAGTGACTGACAGGATGGACTCGGCGATTACCTACACGCTACAGGATATGATTAATGGTGAATCAAGAAGGGACCATCTGCATTTTCTGCAATTGATCGTAATCTCTTGCGATCTCTCTCCGACTCACTTGTAAAGCACAAGCTTTAGTTTTGGGCTCAACATAAACATGGCTGCCTTGTGAAACTATGTGGGAAAGTGAGCGCACACTCAGTTACAGACGGCGCTGAGGAGCTAAGAGGCCAAATAATAAAACATGTTTCCAAGAGAAGGAGAGGATCAAAGGGATCAAAATGTGGCAGGGGTTTGTGAATGCATATGCATCACTTTTATGGAACATGTTGTCATTGGGCTCCCAAAAGAAGTTAGTTCTGCTACTTCAGCCTCGGCGATCGTGACTCACAGTCCAGCGGCGTCAGGAACATGATGCTGGAAATGCAAATTAAAAACAGTGCTGTTCTCCGGGGCAGCTCGGTCACTCAGGTATCAGGTAAAGGTAACGCTGACCAGTGCCGTTGCCTTTTAAATTACAAATTCATCTTCACGTATTCAAGCACTTCATGGCATGAAGCCAACCGTCAGAACACATTATGATCCGATCGTGGAGCCATAAATATTAAACAGCTGATATTATTATTGTTGGAATAAAATGTTTATTTCACATGATCATCAAAAAATGTTTTTCCTGTTTAAGCAGTTACACATGGCAACTGCTCTGTTTTCTTATTGTTATAATTAATTCCTTCATCCATCTTCTACCACTTTATCCCCAGAAAAGTGATTGTAACAACAGATTCACTCATTCAAAATGAGTTTATTCTATCTGCAAAAAAAAAACACAATGAAGAATTCTAAATCATTTCATCAATAATCTATGAGAATAGAAATCTGTGGTGACAACAGCATGACCAAACACTACTATTTCCTCCACCTTGACTTTAATGACAACAGCTCAACATAAGCAGCTTCCTCAAGTGCTGCCACCCTGACCTGCAGCAGCTTCAGTGGAACGAGGCCGCGCGGCAGCCGGTTCGGTCCACGCAGATTGTTTCTGACACTGATGGAGCCGAGATGTTTTTACTGTACTGACTCCAGGGCCACTCATCTGCCGGGGCCCATACAGTGCCTGCATACTGCTGTGTGCAGCAAGTGTTGCAGGCTGGTGTGCACACACTGCTGCGTACATGCGGCACATATACAGTAGCTCCTCAATGTTGTTGTTTTTTTTGTTTTTTTTTAACTCTTCTAGAGGAAACAAAAAAACAAAAAAACACAGCAATTCATATCTACTGTAACCAAATTTGACACTTCTGACTCAGGCAGGAAGGATACAGTTGGGAAAGTGGAGATGGAGGAAAAGAGACCCCTCTGATCCCGAAATCCAAAACCTCATTGTAATTTAGTCATCGGTGGAAGGCAATTAGTGAGGGAAGAACTGGTCTTTGCCAGAGCAAGCAAACGGCTGACACACACTGAGGATAAACTCTGGGCTCTTTAATGAAAGCACAATTTTGCAGCACTAATAATATGAAAAGAGACTATGGCTGTTATTTTTCACATAATTGCAAGAAGTGCACGTGGAAACTCTCAGGGAGAACATGAAGGGAGAGATTTATCTTTATGGAAAGGAAAGTAAATAGAAGTTCAACAGCACTTTTTGGAGTAAAAAAGGCTGCAACGCTTGCCTTACCGGGAGGGAATGGGGGATAAGATTTATAGATGCACCTTTCACGTAGAAGATGAACTAAAGGAGGAGGAGCACCTCTTTATTTGTCTCTTGCCTCATTTCAAACGAGGATTTATTCAGACAAGGCTGAGGCAAAAGTTCAAACTTTTTTTTCTGGAACGCCGCAGTGGAGATAAAACACACACACGCCTGGATCATAAAAACGCAGCGTGGTGCCGTGTGCTGCGGACGATCACTCGGTGAACTGTGCAGATAACTGAGTAAAGGCGATTTAAAAAGGTACAGCGTCAATTCAGATCATTTTGTTCCAATGCAGACACAATTCAGAGCATTTCCTGGTTTACATTTCCATTTCCTCCGAAATGGACATACTGGTCAGAGACAGGAGGAGGACACTTCAACATCTTACCACATCCGTGTGAGGGTGTTGCATATAAAGGAACTATTCTTCACAAGCTGAAAAACACACGTTTTATTGGATTGAAAGTGGTTGCGTAATTTGTGTCACGAATACTATTACCCCCAATGTGTTATTGATTGTGTTTATACTGCTTTATATTTGCTCTGGCGGGATACGGACTCCCAGTTACAGGATGATTGCTGTGCTCTGTGCGCCAGGGAAAATGGACTGTAATTATCAAATAGCCCACTTAAACTTAATCTAATGAAAATGACTTCAGAAAATACTTTTGACCCCTTTGGCGCGTTTTTTCTCTTCTTCTTCTTGTCTTAACACCGTGCAGCTGATTTATGAAGTTGTGAAACCCGGCAGACGGCCGATCCACCACCTTTGATATGGATCAACTTGACGATGGTGTCAATGGATTTTTATTAATTTTTTTTTTTAAATTGTTGAAATATTTATTTTCTCATCTTGTGCACACAATCTCCTGTCAATACTTAGACAACTTGCCCATTGTGCTGTAGCCTAAAATGTGAAATCCTGTGCAGGCAGGAGAGGTGTCATTTCCGATGAGGTCACTGGCAGAGGCAGCAACCCAAACACTAGCGACTGTTATTCTTTTCCTTAGATCCCCGTCTTGTGTTTCTTTTTTTCCCCCCGCTCTATCTCTGTTTGCAATCGCCTCATTCTTTATTTTCTCACTGACCTTGTTTGTTTTTAAGGCTCGGAGTTAATTTCATTTCCCGCCCACCGCCCCTCATAGAAACCCAACACTGTCTTTCTATCTAGAGAAAGAGGGGAAAAAAAAAAAGCGGTGTTGCTCAATGTCCCTGGATAATGAAACGGTGGCTGTCACAGGAGACGGGACCAAAGTGTTTGGGCTTTAAAGACTAACTGCTCAAAGTGGCTGTCTGACAATGCCAGTGCCAGTCATTCTGACAAGGCAATAAAGAGTGTGAACCTAACGGTGCTAATGCAGTATTACAAACAAATGACTCAGTTGCTCTGCACGTTTTGATGTTGTCTCCGTATGGTTTTGCGCAGACATCTGTGATCGTGAGTCAAATGATGTCCAGTCCGCCCTCAGGATGGAGACAGTGAAGCTTTGTTGCAAAACCTTCTCCTCTTTTTCTCAACCTTCCTCAGCATTCCTCTATTACACTCCATCACCACTGCATCCTCTTTGTCTCTGGATCCTTGAAGGAAATTGAATAACTGAAGAAAACAGCCGAGACACGTAATCAGATTACAAGGTAAACCTGCACAGAGAGCACCACTCCCCAATACATTAAGGTTTAGCAGCTGTCAACAACTAAGGTGAAACTGATTTAAATTTCCATTAGCGTAAACTGAGAGTAAAGGTTGTGTGTGTGTGTGTGTGTGTGTGTGACAGTGAGCACAGACCTGGAACACACAAACACAGCATCCTCTCATGTGCGTCCTCACTCACTGGTGCACAGAGATAATGGGTTTTTGAATGGGCTTCAGCAGGATTTGTCCCGGTGTGTTAGATGGCACAAATATACTGATGTTAACATTGTAAACAAATGTATCAGAGAAACCGATTACCTTTGACCTAATGCAGGGGTCTGCAACCTGTGGCTCTTGGGCCACATGTGGCTCTTCAGCCCCTCTGCGATATTTTTTATTTTATTTTACTTTATTTCTTTTAACACCTCATTTTTTATAGAGCAAGCCGATAAATAAAAGTGTTCTAACGTGTCCTGTCCATCTTAATCCAAATATTGTCTTATTTATTTCAAATAAGAGCATCGAAATGTCAACAGTTTTCTTTTTTGTCGTTCTTAAATTTCATAAATGCAACAATCTGTATAAAAAATGTAATAGATAGATAGATAGATAGATAGATACTTTAATCATCTCACAGAGAAATTCACAGTTCAGCAGCTCCAAGAATAGGTTTTGCGGCTCCAGATTAAATTTATTTGGGTGGAGAGGCAACAAAAATGTCTCTTTTCATACTAAAGGTTGCAGATCTCCTTTAAAGACAATCTAATCTGGAGACAAATGAAATACTGTTGCATTTAATTATATTAAACATAAAAAATAAGCATTAGAGTGAACTTGAAAAGAAGTAGAAATGACTGAGTCTGAAGGATAAGGCAAAGGAGCAAACTGCCTCCTCACATCTACCTCTGGCTGGACTCCATTGCTCATTCCATCAAACTCTTTCTTCACCCTAAACTTTCTGTCTTCCTTAGAGACTTTGAAAGACAGGAGAATCATCTCCCATCGGTTATCCATCATGCTTTACCTCAACTTTCATCTCTGGCCAATGACCTGTCCTTGCTGCACAGGAGAAAATACAAAGAAGAAAAATACAACCAAAACAAGGGGGGGAATGTATTCTCCAGGTTTTTTTATCATCACACAGACATCTGGATATCTACAGAGACCTGGTACATAATCATTTCAATATCTGCAAATGTCTCTTGAGGTTAGAGAGTAAGAGATAGACAGAAAGGACCAGAAACTGAGGCCAGGTTTTTCCTCCGTTTGTCATTAAGGTCCACGTCTTTCCCTCGGAGAAAATAGAGAGGGGGCCCCTTTTGGAAATTCATTTTCACCACAAATTATCATCTCATCCCACAAACATTACCATTAATGACTCAATTTCCTTATAATGTCCTTATTGAGCCCCCCTGTAATTAGGATCATTTGTTTGCTTTGTCATCCTCTAGTGATATGAGCCTTTTGTTATTAAAAGCAGAGCAGGCACTCGTGTGGGAACCTGAGGAGTTCTTCACGCACACACAGAGCTTAAGAACAGCGTGGCAGCAGCAGCAGCAGCAGTTGCTTACCGTCCTTCACACTCACCACTACATCTCTGTATCTTTCTATCAGATCACGTCGTCTCACTTTCCCTTCCCTCTCTCAGTGTGTAATTGACCTTCAACAGAGGAGCTGAATCAGCTCAGCACAGGATTTTCTGAGCTTCTCTCTTTGCTCTCGGTTGGACGTTGAGCCCAACTAATTGGCCGGTTGGTCCCAGAGGCAGCAGAGGAAAGGGTTAATAAAGGAGGCCGTTGTTGGCTTTCCTCCATCAGATGCTCCCTGTTTCTTGTGAGAATGTTTTGTGTTCTTGAGTCGGGTGATGAGAAAGGGAGAGAAAGTGTGAACTAGCAGCCCTTCACCCCACTTATGTGTCTTATCTGTGAGAGCTAATGAGTGATGGATTAACCTGGGATCACCCCCTGGCAAATTGAGATGACCCCACAAACCTTCCCCCAAGTGCCCTCTCATAAGTCTGCATTCCACTTCACACACACACACACACAGGCTTGAACAGCTATCCTTGTTAGGACACTATGTTCATTCATTTCAAATAACTCAGCCTTATCCCTAACCTTAACCATAACGAGTTAATGTCTAACTCTAACCTTAACCTAATCCTAATTCACATCTTAATCCTAACCAGAAACCTTAGGTCCCAGTGAGGACAGATGGTCCTGACTTGGATGCACTCTCATGTTACATTAAAACTAAAATATTTCTGTGCATTGTTTTGAGTGACAATTTTCCAGGAAAGTTTTTTTTTTTTTCAGTTGGGGAATGTCAAAAACATGTGTGTGCATCAAATACAGATTTACATTTGTTTAACTGTTCATTTGGGACTGTCGTGGAAATCAAATCCATACAAACATTATGCTCAGTCTGATTCCCAGCAACAGGGGCTGCATTTAAATAAATAAATAAATAATAATAATAAAAAAAGCACACAGATAGGATAGAAGAGTATTCACTGCCTTTTTTTTTTTTCTGAATAAATGTGTCCACTTTGTGCTGACCTCTGCTGACCGAGATCACTCTGTGCAACCATGTCGACCTGCCACTCGCTCAAATACAGCTCTATTTACAGGCTGCTGCATCTGTGAGGAGACCAAAGATAAAGAACTGACGTAGGACTGTGTGTGTGCTGCCTGTATTACTGCTGGTTATATAAACAACCACAAGCCCACACACACACACACACACACACACACACACACACACACACAAATGGGACTTAATGGCATCCATGGACCACGTGCTACAAACTCCTGGTGACCTGCTGGGTTGCCACACACACACACACACACACACACACGGTCTGTGCCATGACTTATATGGGAACGACAAAGACATTGGTGATAAATCAACGTCACACACTTTTTAACAATGTGTGCACACACACACACACACACACACACACAGATTTTTTGGCACTGTGTGAGCATATTTGACACGCAATGAAAATTGTTTGACTCTACTTGATCTGTCACAGGTGCTTTTTCTGTGTGTGTGTGTGTGAGAGAGAGCAGGACATGGACAGTGTGTGTGTGTGTGTGTGTGTAAGTCAAGCAGAACACAACAGAGGTAAAGAAGCATATGAGAATTCAACGCTAACCGTCCCACATCACTTACGACCAACTGTGGGTCTGTTAGCTTTATTTGCATCTAGAGTCTAATCATTAATTAGACACTTAACTCCTCAGAGGCAGGTTGCAGCTGGTTGCAGTTCACTCAGATGACGACAGTGTGCTACAGAAACAGCAGGGGCGCTCTGATCTACGCAGCAGGCCGCTATGAAGGCTTGTAACTTCATCCCGCTATTAATCGCCAACATAGCTGTGAGTGTTAAGGACCCCTGCTTTGGGCCCGATGTGCTCACACTCATGCTTGGTGGTCCTGTCTGCGAGCGGTGTGACTGTAAGCAGGGAGCTTTCGCCAGGACTTTCACCTTGAATCAAACACGTAGCTGCCGCAGAATACAAAAGTGTCTCTCGCGCGCAGCCGCATACGCGGAGTGTTTTTGATGGAGTTACAGCTGCTCCAGTGAGAGTTTAGGGGAGTTGTCACAAGCCCCGCCAAGACGTTTCATTCTTAAGTGTGAACAGACTTGGGTAATTGTAGCATAATGTAGCAGCACATGCACGCTGCACCGGCTTCATCGCTTGTTGTGACGTCTTCGGTACGAGAAGGAGTTAAACATGCAGCGATTTCACCGCTTGCCTCGTGAATATGAATTCAAATTGATGAATTCCAGTTAAGTCGGGCTACAGTTGTTCATTAAATGGACCACTGCCCTGATCCCAGTATATATAAGCATTAGCTGATTTATTGACTGACGTGTGTTTGTAAGCAAGTCAAGTGCTGACAGAGCACAAAGTCAGTCTCCTCTTCAGTGGATTTGGTAATGCTTTTGTTGCTGTCATCTTAGTCTTCTGTGTACTGGCTTCTTTTGTTATATTCTGGGTGGGAACTGTGGCACATGTGTTGGTCCGACTAAAGGTATGATTAATTTTCATTATCTCATTATCTGGGTGTGTGAAATCCGACTTTGGGGAATGAAACAACATGTTTACCTGTATTCCAGTCCGGGTTTGGGGTTTGAGTCAGACTAACACAATCCTTTGTTTTTCCTCTCACGTTATATAAATGCACTGACAGCACCACGCAGCCCAGGGCACAGCACGGGAGAGCGAGACTCGTTGGTTTTTTTTTTCTCTCCTCTTAAAATCACTTACTCTGTTCCTCACTTCTTCTTTTCTTGTTCTTTCTGTCATTGCCTCCACATTATATATTTGCTTTGGCCGCAAACGCTTCGCCCTCCTCTTGGTAACTGTGCAGTAACCTGCTGCCAGCCATGCTGAGGTGCTGAGGTCATCAGCCCTGATCCACTACAGCAATGCTGGCCCCAGCCTCAGGATCAGATCTCACATATACATACACACTCACTGGTTCTTAATGCTTAAAAGCTGCCAATACCTTTGAATACATCATCCCGAACACATGCACAGATCCTGCTCTCTCACACACACACACACACACACACACACTCATAGTGTTTTCCCACCCTGTTTACTGGTCCCTTTATGGTTCTCTGTTAAGAACCGAGAACAGTCTGTTCCGTTTATGACAGCAATGACTCAGTATCATGCACAACAGTGTGTTTCAGATCTAGTGGCTTGCACGAATGAGTGATACTATAGCCTGTGCATAAACTAAAGCAGTTTTACATATCAAAGTCTGCTGATAGGTCTTACTGTAAGACGTACTACTGTTGCAGATGTGAAGGAAGTTGTATAAAGCCTTTTGTGGCTCTAGAGGGAGCTGTGTGACGTCTGATAAACTGCCTCGAGTCATGTCACTCGAGACAGCCGTCGTTGGGTCTGGTTACCATACGTTTAAAAATATTAAAAATTAGTGTGGGGAGTAAAAGAGAAGTGAGCTGAGACCGGCAGGAACAGTGTTTTTTTTTTTCAGAGGTGTGGCTAAGAAAGCATATCGGCGCCAAAGCTGAAACAACTGATTGCAAAAATGTCCTTTGTGCCTTCCATGTAAGACAATATTTGGAATTTTCCAAATGAATAGTCTGTAATTCTCTCCTGTGTGCAGTAAAAACGAGTGTTCTGAAGTATTCGCACAGTTATAGCAACAGTGATTAAATCTCTGCATGTGTTTTATGCATAGAGTGAGTCCAGCCATTGTAACTTTTTGTCACATGTTCCCAGGAAATCCAAACCAATAACTATAAAAAGTGAAGCCTAGAAAGTCGGGGGCGACTCCACCGGTGGCAAAAAGAACTGTCCATTGGAAAATGATTATATTCTCACATGATTTATAAAGTCAATAAAGGTTTTCCTGAGGGGCTTTGTGGCCTTAATCCCTAGTTTCCCTCTTCTTCGATAGAAAATGATGAATTTCACCCAATTTAGAGGCACATGTGAGTGGATACCGGTGTCATTCAGTAGGTGCTGCTGCAGGTGACGTCTGCAAAGTGATCGATTGCAAAAACGGTCGAATCTCAACACTTTACAACAGGAATTTCTCATACAACCAGAAGACCACGTCCATTTCATATATATAAGTTTTAGCAAGTTAACGACACAACAACAACACTGTCAAACTCCATGTGGGTTTACTTTATAGTAAAAATACGGCTGTTGATATAAATGCAGGATATGCAGCACGGAGCGCAGTTTACAATTCATCGACCTGATGAGTGAAGTTTCTCGTGACTAATGTGTGAACATATGCCAACGTTGTCTGCCATGGGTTTTAATGATCCCCTAATCGTCTCTACCCGCTGAAACCAAACCTTTCCATGACACACAAAACACCTCTCTCTTTCTTTGCCGCCCGCAACCCCACCCCCCCCTCCCCCCCTCCAGACTCATCCTGTGGTTCATTCCAAACCCGCAGCACACAGTGATCCTCCCTCGGCTAAGACAAGCTTTCACTGCGGCATCAAGTCACTAATTAATTTGTTAACAGATGTCTCCCCGGGCAATGAATAGTTGCTCACATCTTGGACAGAAACGTTGTTTGCATGAACACCCACTTGTAGACAATGCAGCTTTAGAAACACACTCACACACACACTATGGTGGAAAGAAATGCAGTATAGTTGTCAAAGCCTACCACCAGAGAAGAAAGAGCCACATGCCTCATGTAAACAGGAATGTGGCAATGAGATGTACTATCCACACAGACTGCAAGGAACCAATTCCTCAAATTAAACAAAATTGAACACAAGGAGCCACGCAATATACATATATATATGTATATATACACATATATATATATATATATATATATATATATATATATATATATATATATATATGTCCTAGAAAGTCAATCCCCCGCACTTTTGCATTGGGTTGGGAGCCATCCTAGTCATGTGTGAACACTATATGGGTGAATTTGTAATGCATTTAACTTTTTGCACCTAAGGCGACAGCTGAGATCAAGCTCTCTCTCTCTGCGCTCCTCCAAAGAAAATAATGAAACAGCTGTCATCGCCGCACAGAAAAACCTACTTCATGTCGGTGGTTTGAAACAGATTAATCAGATTGCTGAACATCAGGAAAAGTGGACGGGTGCAGTTCGCCCAGATCTCTCTCTCGTGCGCGTATATGTGTGAGCCACTTCTGCACTCAGTGAGAGGTGAGCTGAGTTTCAAGGAGAGATAGAGGAGGAAAGGGCCTGCAGTTATCGCCAGCTGCGGAAAGAAAGTGCTTCTGACGGGATGGACCCGTGTTTTCAATGCACGATTAGCACACATGGAGCAAGTTTTCAACCGCAGGTATTTAGCAGCAGTGATTCTGATTATAAGAAACAGGGGGAGGATGATAACAACGGCGATGATCTGGGTTTCTGGCTCGGTGGCGTTGACACTGTGACAACTTTCTGATGTTGTAATAAGGCAGCAGCCTCAGTCAGTGGTGAGTTCAAGCACAAGTGAGGGTGGCAAGAGGAAGTGAGCACAGGCCAGAGGCCAACGGAGTAACGCAATACAGTATGTCTTTCCTTCCAAAGCAATATGGCCTCCTACCAAACCGTTTCTCAAAAACCAAGGCTGAGGTTCCATTCCTGCTACAAGCACAGAGACCTGTGTGCACACACACACACACTGGGACACTGGCTAAAAATGAAGACTTGCCCTATGAACAGAATCTGTATTGCATTATATGTTGTAGCCAAAGCAATGAAACAAAACCATGGCTGCAAGAAAGGTTCACTTTGCCCAAAGGATGTGAACTGAACAACAAGGAACACGGGCCACGGAGTTTCAACAGATTTTAGTCTTTTCTGACAACAACAAACACTACTCATTTCATCACCCCAAGACGATCGACCTTTGGTTAAATGCAGATAAATGCAGTGAAATGAAAACAAGGCTCCACGCTTTCATTATAGCGAGATGTTGCTGTCCAATCTGTATGTCGTGCATGGACATTTTTATGATATATAAACCCATTTATACTCTTCAAAGGCCTGTCAGGATCTATTATCCATGCAAAACCAGAATTCCATGGAAATTGAATTGCCTCTTGAACAGCCCTCATGACAAGCAACAACTAGCTCCAAAATTCCAACATCCAGCGGGCTGCTGCCAAACACCAACATTAATAGCTTTAAGATCTCCCATGATTCATCACAGTCTGCATTATTTGTCACATATATTGCTTCAATTTGAGCTTAAAGTGAGTGTGATTGTGGGTGATCTCACTGATGTAATGATATGTGGTGGCAGAACTGTTCAAAGTAGCCGTTTTACAAAAGTCCTTTGATCGTAATGGTTTTATTGTCCAGTGACCCAGGGCTATGCAGTGTTTTTGGTCCTGTGGGACAATTCAGGGGCCGTGTAATCTGTGCCTACAATACAGAAAGTAGACAGCACATGTGTCCATTATCAAGACAAAAGCATGTATTCATATTTTTTTTTGTAAATACTGTCTGAGTTCCAGCGCGATGGCAACATTGAGCATTCCTACTTGTTCGAAGGCTAAGAAGTTCAAACTTGCAGCTCCTTAAATTTTAAATGATTAAACAAGTGAAATACCTGCGATGACATCCAAGTCATAATGAGACCGCAGGGCCCTGCAATGATCCCAAAACATGCATCAGAAAAGTTGTCACGATAGTCTATACACACAGCACACTCACATGTATGCGTGTGTATGCTTTCTGACATTTTAGTGTTTGATTACAGCTTTTTTTTTTTTAGCCTTGCTTACAGTACACTTGATGGTCAGTGTTTCTGTTTGGGACATATAACAGGTCTCGGAAGGCTGAGCCGGCCGTCTGGACCACATGCGACTCATTTTGGCAACCGTTTACAAAACGAGCCATAAACAGTGATAAGAGCTCAGGAAAAGAGGTTCTGGAAATCAGAGAAAAGTAACTGCTCTCTGTTTGAACATGCGACTGAAGAAGCTAAGAAACTCTGTGTGTGTGTGTGTGTGTGTGTGTGTGCGCGCGCACGTCAACAGAAATAGGTGAGTCCTCGCTCTAGAAGTGAAGGTGAGGAATACTGAGACAGTGCAAAGTGCAAAGCTCCTCAGTCAGTTTATTCCCACTCTTGTTTGCCGTGACGGGGAGTAACAACGCATCCCCGGCGGTGCTTTTGAAGTTGAAAGGTGCACATTGAGCTGCTCAAACATTAACCAGACTTCAGTCATGCCTGAAAGGTACCAAACAAACATGACAGCAAAGAGACACCTGACGAAAAAGCCCTGTGGAACATCTCGGCTTTTCCAACGAAAAAAAACCAAAACATTTGAAGTTGTCATTTCTATGTACAAAGGTGCAGTAAATGTGTGCCTCCCTGGTTGGATTGCAGTCGCTGACATGCTGTATGTGCAGGAGGACGCCTGTAAACACTTCTGAGCACAACAACTGTGTGAAAGGGAAAAATCCACCTCCACTGTCAGACGTCAGCGGTGTTTACGTCCTTTGATTTTGTTCTTGTTGATAGTTTTACGATGTACTAAAACGTTTTTGTTTTTTTTCCCAACCTGAGTTGTTCAAATTTCATTCACAATTACGAAACATGACGACCCACCCAATGCTTGTTGAGAGATAACGTAACTTGACAGCGCTGAATCTAATTTTCCTACAGTGTATATATGTTCAATCTACATTAAAATGTGGTCATCCTCTTAGTGAGACCATAAAAATAAAGAAATGAACTGTTGCTGTCATCAAACCCTGCTTAGGTTGTTCTGGTGTTATCTGCAACCTCATTAAGATTTGGGCAGTAATCCACAAAAATAAGAAAAATACTCAACCAAACCTCAGCATGGGCACATCTGCTTTTTAAGTGTTTACATATGTTAGCGGGAACACTTGGTTTGAGTTCATATTCACATCTTATCAAAGCAGGAGGCCTTTAGTCAAGAGTTTTACCCCTGAATGTAAGTTGGAAACACGGCCACGACGAGTCAAAACTACTTCAAATATATATTATTTTCCTTCGATACAAGTGCTTGTGGCTTTAAAAGTCAATTATTTTAATGGCTATCAAATGAACCATGTCAAACTTCCTCTGCACCACACGTTTACTCCTGTCAGTCAGAGTCCTCTGAACAGCACCTGGGAGCATTTGAGCACATTCAGAGCTCGCTGTAGTGTAGATTGTGATATAATGAGGCAAAAACATCCTAATCATCCAGACTTTGTGTGTAAAACAGATATATATATATATATATGTTTTACACACAAAGTATATATATATATAAACATATATATATATATATATGTATATATATCGAGAAACAGCAGCAGGGTTGGGTAGAGTTTCACAACAACCTGGCCTCCACTGCATTTCCAAAGTGGGAGGAAGAAAGAGAACGTCTCTTCCTTTCTGTATCCCTTTATTTCCTCATTCATCTCATTCACACGTTTTCTCACTTATGTCCGTCTTTTTCATTTTCACTATTGTTGTTGCGTTCCATCTCTGGCTCCTCCCTCTGTCTCCGCTTCTCTCTGCAGCGTCGTGCAGGTCCTCTCATTCAACATGCCTTCAAGCTATTCTTTTTTTTCTTTTTTCTTTTTTCTTTTTTCTTTTTTAATCTTCCTGAATTATTCAAGACACTTTCACCCATCACATTCCATTAACAGGTCTGGTTTAAATTGCAATAAAAGACTTCTCAACATAAAGTAGAATATTATGTGGAAACGACTGCGGTGTCTCAGTTTGTGTGCTATGATGCTAAAAAACAAACAAAACGTTTACTGGGGGGGGGAGCCAACTGGTGTACTTTCACACTTGTGAAAAAGGCAGCCGAGGAAGGAGGACACATCATTAGCACCAATGATAGTGTAATATCAAATGAAAGTAAAACATTCATTACTGAGTCAAGAGAGCATAACGTAACAGACCCATTACAGAACGTGCACAATTTTGAGACAATGAAGTATCCAGCTGAGCTGAATACATGAACTATTTTTATTTAGTTGCAGCAGCATTTTTGACAGACTCTTGTTCAGAGTTTGACTCCTGTGCCTTTCTTGTTACCTTTGCTGCAGGACCTGAGAGTGAAGCAGGTCTGTGCCTGTGGTGCCAACTTTATAACTCACTGTATGGGAAGCTTTCCTGTTGCTGCAGGGAGGCAATAACCTGTAAAACGGACTGAGGTGCACACTCAGGACCATGAGAAATGCTGCAGATCCAGATGGGAGTAATTGGGAAAAATGCACTTCAAAACAAAAACAGAGACAGATCTGAGGGTGGTGGTGGGGGTTTTTTTCTTGCTGTTTTTCAGTGAAGAGTGAGAATAAAGGAATATTGGAGGGGCCTGTAGCTCACGTCAGTTCCGACCTTTATAGTGCCAAACCTTTTACTACACACTGAACCACTTCTGCGATAACTACATCCTTATGAGAGTTCAGTGACATCGAAAGCACTGTCATTAACGTCGGGCACGTGACAACGCACACTCACATTTCAGTCTGATTACTAAACATGTACTGATGCTTGTGCTCATCCATTTCACACATCTCATTCCATCACACACACATTAACTACATGATGTCATTAAAAACTGTCCTCAATATTGATGAATCAGTCTTTTCATGTGGAGATTGTTAAATGTAAAGAAAACATGGAGGTGCCAAGTGTTTGCACTCAAGAATTTAGATTTTTAAAATGCGTAAAATGAAGAGAGAACACGTGTAAGAGAGAAGCAAGAAACCTCAATCCTTGGTTTCATATCTTTCCTTTCGCACGTCGTGGTTCTGTCCGGAGTCACAGAGCTGATTCTTCTGATTTCACAACACGTTCGTTCACATCTACCATTAAGAAAGTCTCAGAGCTTGAGAATCAGGCGACACCGAGCAAACAAAAACCTTTTGGACAGCTGCTACGTGTCAAAGTGGGTGACATGTGCTGTGACTGCCAAACAATATAGAGCCTCTCTGCCTGCAAACCTGCAGCAACACGGAGGAATAAAGGGTTGAAGTGGTTTCTGCAAGGTGTCTGTGTGGGGAGTCACCGTTTCACGTTCCACCGTGAACATCTTTCTACCATCTCTTCTGTTTCCTCTTTTCACATTGTGGACAACACATTACTGCAGCTGTGCAATGAGGGATGACACTTAAAGGTTCTTATAATCAGATTAAATCAAAAACAATAATTACAACCAGCTAAAAAAACAGGTGAACACAGAGAGGAAAAGTGTGCTGCATATTCCACTTTCAGTGCAGCAAACACAGGTTTGGTTTTGTTAATCTTTTATAGCTTCTCCTCAAATACTGAGCTTAAATAGACTTGTGATTTTATAGAGTCTAATCATATGGTGCCAGGTTGTAATATACATCAAACAAGTTTGATCACTGTGATTATTACTGGGGCAGATGATGAAACGCATAAAGATCAGCAGCATAGATGCGATCAGGCATTTAATGCATTTTTATTTTTATGTTTTTGCACGTTTTTATTCTCAGTTTTTGGACTGAAAATACTGTATTTTATCAGGATGTCTGAGCGACCATCAGGTTTGGATTCATCACAAATGAAATTATAGAAAATTTAAATTAAATTAAAAGAATAAAAAATATATGACATTAGACAATTTTTTTTAATCATCGACCATTTTGCTTAATAAATGTACGTTCATATTATCATCATTATCATTATTATTATTATTGTTGTTGTTCATTTGCAACCTGAAACAATTTAGTAAAATAAAAATAATTTCTTCACACCGATAATAAATACTACTAATAATAATTCTAAATCGCAGCGCGTGACATTTTTGTCACCGTTTTATGTGGGAAATGTGCACACGTGACGTGACAATAAAAAAATAGCAATTAAAGAATTAAAAGGCAGTGGTGAAGTGGAGCTGTGTGACGCGTTCCTGTGGATTACCGAGCTCATGTGGTTCCGTGTGAAGTGATTTAAAAGCTCATTATGGGGCCTCCGCCAAGATTTATTATTGACTTTAAAATTATATTTTCATTTTCATACTGCGTCGCAGTTGCAGCAAAAAAAAAAAAACCCGTGGCTTTGGTTTTATTTCATGTGGAAGATCATCATCAACATTAGCCGCAAATACAGTGTAAATTATATTATATTAGTATACTGGTATATCTGTGCATTTACATTCATCATTATATCCGTTTTTCATCAAAAATGATATCGTCCTTTACATTTGTTCCTCATCTTTCTCTTTTCTTTGATTATAAAATGTTTCATTGCAGCTGATAAATCCTACTAAACCACCCCGGACTAATTAAATGGATCCAACACACGAGGGAGCACAGATGAGAGACTGAGTCTGGACTTACCCACGCACTCGTTGGCCTCCCTGGCTGTGGCTCTCTGCCACGGTCTGTCGTAGTGAAAAGGTTTGCACCTGTCGCACTCGGGCCCGGCGGTGTTGTGCTTGCACTCGCACACCAGACTCCCATCCCTGTCCTTTACGCACCGGGACGCGTGCCCGTTGCATTTGCATCTGCCTCCGACCTGCAGGTCCGACACGGCGTAGAAATACGAGTCCCGCGCCAGCTCTGAGTCGTCCTCGTTCTCGTCGCCGAACGTGTGCAGGCGGCTGAAGGTGACTTTGATGTCAGTGGCAGTTACCCAGTCCTGAAGCACCGGGGAGTTGTCGAAGTCGTGCGCCGACGGTCGGCCGTCCAGCGTGCTGAAGGCGATGAGGCCGCCGGTCAGTGGGTACATGTCGGTGTGGGAGTCCGTGCACACGGCCTCCTGCTCGTTCTGCTTCGTGATGACGGCCCTGTTGGGCTTGTTGTACATCTTCCTACACTGAGTGGAGTAAAACTGAAACGGTACCCAAGTTTTACCGTAGTCCATGGACTTGAAAATAGCCATGGATTCAGGTCGGGGCGAGCAGAACTGCAGGCTCACATAAGTGACCTCAAACTTCTTGCCAAGGGACAGAGTCAGGGTGACGTTTTGCGGGAACTGGATGAAGTTCTCGGACTGCCAGCAGGTGAGGTTGTGAGGGTTGTTGAGGTCCGTCAGGTACGCGGGAGGATGGTACTTCTTGGGGTCCGAGGCGTCGCAGGTGTGACAGTTCCTGCTCCTCTCGTCTCCTTTCTCCGCCGATGTCACCACGCAGTAGCGGCTGGGCGTCTTCCCGCAGGTGCTGGACACTTTCACCTCCTTCCCGAAGGCGGAGTTGACGAAGTCCGGGATGCAGCGGCGCGGGTTGCCGTGCTCGTCGTAGCAGGGATCCGGCGGCGAAGTCTGCGCCGCGAACAGGCTCATCCCGTAACCGCCGAGGACGCACCCGGACGACAGCGCCAGGATGAGCAGCGCAGACAGCACAACATCCGCAGCCTTAATCATGGTTGTTCTCCCTCTGTGTCCAAAAGACCAGGGAGACAGAGGACATGTGAGAAGACAGAAGGAAGTTTGGTTATACAGTTTGCAAACATTTCACAACGATTTATTTGTAGAAAGCCTGTTTTGTCACAGCTGAATTTAAGGACAATGTTAAACAAATTTGTTAAAAAAATAGGTTTCCATAAAGGCTTCACTACCTGGGAAGAATTCAAAAATGCCGGCGATGAAAAGCTCCTCTTCTTTATCAGGCGCAAATCACAGATCCTCCTGTTTATAGTTGTTTGTTTCTCCTAATCTCCTGCGTAAAAAAGAGAAGAGGAGCGGCGGGATTTAAGAGTTGCGAGTGTCCTAATAACAAGTCTCACTCCTCCTACCGGTCTTTTTGGTCTTCTCTCTCTCTCGCTCTCTCTCTCTCTCTCTCTCTCTCTCCTTCTCTGTGTGTGTGTGTGTGTGTGAACATCAGACCTCGCTGGAGTTGGCACAGCTTCAGGTCAGCTCATCCAGACTTGGGGGACAACGACATCCACTGGTGGAGATATGAGATGAGACTCAAATGAGAGGGAGGGAATCAACCAGTGATCTGAAAGTGCACCTGATGTGGCTGCATTCTGTGTGTGTGTGGGGGGGGGGACATGAGGCACAATCAAAGTATTAACAAATGATGTAGCCTTTACACAAATAAAATCTGATTTAGAAGCATTGACAGCGTCATGTTGACACCTAAAACCTCAAATCTGAGTGAGTTCCTGTCAGAAGACATTATAAAAGTGTCTTTGGAAAACAGAAAACAACTCAACGAATAGTCAAGTTGCATGTCTTCAAGTGACCTAAATGAACCCAACGTCCACAGAAATGCAGTATTTTAGGCAATAAAATATCTATTGTGTAGCCCCAGGGTTCTCAAGCTGCTGTACGTGTACCACCAGTGGTACGCAGGCTTCCTCTGGTGGTAAATGGAGGAAAATCACAAATACTGTTCTATTGCACATGCCAGGGTATGTGATCGGAGATTTGACATATAATATGAAACAAATGACAAAATTATAATAATTAGAGTCACCTTATCTTTTGCTGCATTTAAACCTAATGTCACTATACCAGTGTGTGAAGTACATGTGAGGATGATGAGAAAGCAAATGATCTTATTGGGAATAAATCTGCCTTTCAAAGTTGTGATACTTGGTATAAAATGTTCAAGAACCACTGGTGTCGCCTCTTTATCGTGGAGCATCTTAAGGTGAACGAGCCAATCGGCAACCCAAAAAGAAAGCAAAGACTCGGCACTTGCATGCAAACAAAACACCAGGTCCTGAAAATGAAACATCTGCAGATCATCTGCAGAACACATCCCTCCTCCTGTGCAGAGTCTGCGAGGTTCATCCTGGCTCTGCTGTCGCCCCAGCAGACCTGTTGCATGTTGGCAGCAGAGGCACCAGCGCCATCTTGTGTCCATAGAGGGAAAACACCATCTAACACGAGAGTGTGGACTGCTCCCAGGCGGTGGAGGCATCATACTGTGTATTTGACGAGGATGATGGGACACTTGTTCTCTGCAGGGCCGTTTAAACTCCACAGAGGGGTGTGAAGATGTCTCTTGTTTTTTTGAATGTGTCTGTATTTTAGCTAGAATTTAGAATGTATACTGTTCTTTGCTGGATGTGATGCATGTGGACTTATAAATATTTGTGAAATACAAACATGAACTCATAGGTCTACATGATGCAAATAATAAACTTCGAAAACATGTATACATCTGTCTAATAATCTTTGGAGTCAAATTTGGTTTCACCCTCACAAGCAACACGTGGCGTGTCATGTTTTTCATCAGTGTTTCATGTTCAGCTGCTGCTCCGTCCACGTTCACGTGTGATGGAGTATTATCAGTCCTGCAGCTGCTGTTCTGGCTTCACTTCTCTGTTTCTGTGTTATCAGCTCGTCTGCTTTATATCTGCTCTTACATGGAAAGATGAACAAAAAGCATTTTTTTTTTATCTAATCTCTGCCGGAGCAGATTTGCTGTGTGGAGACACTCAGACAGCAGCTGCTAACAAAAATCTTGAGGTTTGACAGCTGTTGGTCTCTTTGGGGGAAATGAACTGGGATGAGTGGGACACAATCGTCCAAGATATGAAATGATATGATAGTGCTTTTGTTTGCAAAAACATACAGGACAGAAAAAAAATACAGACATTACACATTACTGTTGCCCAAGATGAGCTGAAGACGGCATTTTGAATCAAGGTGGACTGAGTTTTTCAGTTTTCCTTATTAAACTGGAAGGTCTGTAAAAGTCTGTTTACATGGTTCAGGTCAGAGGCAATGTTCTCATCATGTGATAGTGGAAGGATGGTTCATAAAGAGCTGTGACTAATCTGTACTTTAGTGGAATAACTTCCCTTATCATCTACCAGGACACCTATAACAGTGGAAAGAAAATATGCAAATAACACAAGGAACAAGACTTATGTACAGAGTGAAACATGCAACATAAGCATAAAGAGAAATGAAGAAAGAACCACAAGGATTTACCTCTCACTATTCTACTGTGATTTTCTTTTTCTTTGTTTCGTAAGTCTGTCAGTAATTTATTTTTTATTTTATTCAGTTTTGCATCTCAATAATAATTGTGTTTGTTGTTGATGTGTCCACACAATTCCTCTAGTTTAGGATCCTCGTGTTTGATTTTATCTTCCATAAACTCAGTCAGTGACGCAAGTGATTTGTGTTTTTCCTCACGTTCATCTTAATTTGGTTCTTAATCGGTCTATTTACCATCACCTGGGTTTGCATTTGTGAAGTGCCATTAGGTAATAATAACAACAAACAATCAGTACAACAGAAATACATTTACATTATTTGAATGTATATTGTATAAGGGGCCCAAGTGTGGAGTAGTGGCCAGAATTGCCTTACAGCATGAAGTTTGCATGTACAGGCTCTCCTCCACCCCCCATGTCCAGCAGACCTGTGGCCCTCATGTGGAGGATAAAGTGTTTAAAGTTTATTTATACAGCACATTTCATCAACAAGGCATTTCAAAGGACTTTCCAATAAAGAGAAATACAGCAGCAGCAAAGATTTAATAAAAAATTGTATTGTTAAAGATTTAACAATAGAACACAAAAACAACATTTAAAAAGAGAGGTAAACTATAGAGAGGGGAAAAAGAAACAAAAAGTTGCACTTAAGGCTGAGGTTCAGCAGTGATGATTATTTTATTTTTATTAAACGCAGTGGTAAAACATGTAGGTTTTCAGGCTAGATTTAAAAGAATGAATTGATTTAGTAGATTTAGTTTGTTTCAGATATTCACCCATGTTTAGTCCTGGTTCTGGGGACACAGACCAAACCTGACCCAGATCACCTTAGTGGTCTGGATGGTTCATATGAGTCCACTCCAACCCCATCCCTGCCTCTACTCCTTTACCCCACATTTCAATTAAATCGGAGCAATTTCATTCTCATGAAGGTATTTTTGCTTTAAGTTCTCAAGTTCTGTTTAAAAACAAACAAACAAACAAACAAAAAACTGTGCAAATGAGTGGCATGAGCTGATGTTACTGTCCTAATGTTTACTGTCACTGTTTTGTATGACTTGTCAACACATCTCTCCTCCTCCTTTGTGAGAAGAAGGGGAATTCACTACAGTCACTAGTATGTGAAATGTAAATGACAGGCAAAGCAGGAGGGGGAAGTAAGGCCAGCATTTCCCTGACATAAGGGGATGCAGAGAGAGATGCTGAGAAATAGAAATACAAGTTGCATAATGTACAGGTGGCGACTTCATTCTTATTGTTTGCAAAATGTGACGTGAACATTATATAGGTACTGGCGTCACAGTCAACTTCTTTCAATTCCTTTTTGCACAACTGATAGATTGGTCAAAACAAAAGTTGTATGTTGTTGAAAACAACAACAATAGAACGTATTGTCCCTCTGAATACAATAGTAAACAATAAAGCAACAGCATCCAAACAAAGATGCTTTATTTCCACACATGCATACGTGGAAAAATAGCATGAAAACAAACAGATGACTTCCTGTTCGGTGGGCGACATCCCTTCAAGATCCACGACATGCTGCCTTTCAAACACACACACACACACACACACACAGAGAAACAACACCGACAAGCACACAGTTGACACTTCCCACCTCCACGCGCACACAGCCGCCTCCCTCTGTGCTCACACGCACTTCCTGTTTGTGTGTGTGTGTGGAGCTCAGAAATCATTGGGCGCAGCAGAGAGCCACAGTCCCATACCTGCCTCACACTCATGTCACTGCTGTGCTACTGCGCCGCGCTCTCTGCCGCGTCCAGGATGTGGGTTCGTGTGTTGAGTCGGTGATGTGCGCGCTGGTGAATGAATGGCAGAGGGAGGCACCGAGCTGGAGACCGTGGACGCTTTCATGGGCTTGTGAGACGCGCACAGAGAGCATGGATGCTGGGCAATAAACCGCAGGTAAGGTGCATTTTATTTAAGTTAAGTCGTACTGATGCCATGAAAGGGAAAGTTTGACACATTTAAGGTTTTTTCTCCCCCCTCTGCTATTTAATACATTGTGAATTTGTCAGAAGCTGGTGAGGAACATCTTGGGGAGACATTGTTTTATCTACAATAGAATTGCCTGTTTGGTGAAGGAGATGGGGTAAAACAAATATAATGTGATATAATGAATTGTTTTGATGTGAGCAGAGGGAGTGATGTGCTTACAGTTATATTTGGAATCGTAAAAAAACAACAACCTGTGTTTACCCTACAAGTCCATGTCCATAAACATCAGCTGTGAATAAGATCTGTTGCACCAGGTTGATTCAAGACTTGCACGTTGTAACAGAGCGCTGACAGTCTGCTGACCAATCCCAAAGCCAGTGATCACAGAATATGACCCACTTAAAAAACAATAAAGTGGTGCCCTGAGACTTTAGCACTTTATTGAGTGTGTACATAATTCTATTTGTCCATAAAACCTTCTTTATTGTCCCTGTTTACATGTAAATTGTATCCCAGCTTTTCCCATTTCTCCAAATAAACTGCATAAGTGCCTCTTACACCTCTACTTACATGTATATATATGACAGAATAATAATTTGTGTCACTGTTATTCAGCTTCACGGTGACATATATGTTCATATTGGGAAGTTTGCTGTTCTTGTCAGAGAGAGTCAACTGTGTCCTCTTGTTTTTAGTCATGTAAATGTGTGTTACCGGGCATATTTTCTGTCATGTGCAAGCTTTAGGAGTCTTGTTATGTGTCAGAGGAGCAGATGTCAGCATCACTGTGATGGGAAAAGCAGGGCTGTAAGACAGCCCCCATGTGTGAGCTCACAGACCCCCGCTGTGATGCCACTTTGGGAACTTCTGCTTTTTCAGCAGCTCTGTATGATTCATACTTTTAGTAAAAAAAAAAGAAAAAAAGAGAGAGGAAGTAGAGGAGGGAGAAGCACGTGTCAGGCGCTTTAATGTTTTCTTGCGTTTAAAGTGCGCGTCAATAGATGGGGAACAATATTTTAAGGCAGTGTAATGTGATGTGTTGACTTCAAATGTTCACTTCCTCGGCTTATTTTCTATGTCTATGTGGATTGTGTTAGATTGCTTTAGTGAGGGTGTGAAGTTATATTTATGGAAATGTAGGCAGGTTATACTGAAAGGTCATGTAATGACAAATGCCATTTTTTCATTTATTTGGATAGATTTAAAGACTGTGTTTTGAAAGGTGACAGGGAACAATAACTGAAACCAGCAATATCCAGAAACCATTCAGACTTTCAAATGTCTTCAAGGACTCCACCCAGTAGAAACACTGTTGAGCCAACGCCTGTACTCAACATCCTTTTTACTACATAATCACTTGTCAGCCACATGTGGATTTGGAGCACTGCATTCATTAATGGCTTTGCTAATAAAGCTGGCATATTATTTAAAGTATGAATCTAATAAATCTAATGTCCACTGATCCTGATAAAGCAAACTTGTGCTGCGATAAAAACTCATTAATATTAAAATGTCCCTGTCCAAGTTGTAAGTGTTATCTAAAATCAGAAGCCATGTGTCTCAAAATCTACAGTCGTATTCATTCTGTGATTTTTATTTCAAAATAAAACTGTCTGGTACTTCACCATGTGTAGAGAATGCATTTGCTGGGATTCATGTCACAATAAGCAGCAGGGAAAATATCAAAAATTACAATCACATACTGTGTATGTTTTAGAATTATCTTTATCGGTGATTGTATTATGTAATTAGGCCGTGACATTGTTTTCTCTGAAAAGAAAAAAAAAAAAAGCTACTGTACATGGTTTACCTGCCTGTGTGGCGAGGACAAATACTACATTAGGCACGGCAAGTTTTTGTACAGCACTATTCAAACACAGGGCAACTCAAAGTGCTTTACAAAGGCACTGAAATTAAACATTAAATGAATGAAAATGAAAACTTATTGCCAAAGCATCCAGATTAGGTCGGAGGTCAGTACTTGGAGTGACATCAACTCACCTGTTAGCAGCACCAGCCCAGCCATGATATGCCTGCATATAAAACTTGAACAGTAGTATGTGTAGGAGTGATTTACTATAGTGAAACAATTTACTAAAGTAGTTTGTTTGAGTTACAGCCATAAATAAATAAATAAATAAAATAAAGTACAACCATCTTTTCCTCTTGGGAGGGAGACAGACTCGCCATGTGTCAGGCAAAAATAAAATAAAATCACAGATTCATGACTGATTGGAGATATTATGGCACAGATGCTGGATATGAAGCGTTCATTCTGTCACAGTGACTTTCTTTTTTTTTCTTTTTACATCTCGCACTGCTTTGAATAAACACTGTGTTATTCGCAGTATTGCTTCCTGTTTGTCTCTTTATGGCTGCGATATCAGTGAAATCTACATTTTCACCTTTACAACACAGAGTTTGCGGTTTACACCCCCGTGTGTTGTGTGTATGTGCACATTCACAACACACCTGTTGTTACAACAAGTTTTTCCCCATATAGTAGTAGAGTTCATGGATATCTGCATCCTTAAAATGTATAAAAAGACAAAGTTTGAGTAGCGGAGTCATCACTGCCTAATATTTTGGAGTTGAGTCCAGTACATTACATTATTTTTTCTTATCACTGTTTCTTGAGGAAGTGACCAAAGGCTTTGGAGAGTGACGGAACAAGCTCTGTGTTTAAGCTCTGCATGCTAAACGAATTCTTACAAATGAGTGTATTTTTAAAGCTGATACTTCCTGTTAGATTTTCTTCCATGCAGTTGCACACAGTGTAGTTCTTCAGCGTGATATAAAACAGTCAGTTGGTGGTACAGAATTATTGACCAAAAACTTGGGCAATCAGGGATCAGAGTGGCATCGTGATGGAGGTGATTATTGTTGCACTTTTATATTGGGAGAGATTCTGCAGCATGATGCACAGCAAACGGCAAAGAGTAGTCTTGATCCATTAGTGACAGATACACACAATAAAATGAAGACAATTACTAACTAGTACTGTTGAATATTTCCTTTCCTCTCTTTGACGTCTCATCGGCGGTTTGTCCTGGACGTTATAGCATCGATTAAGGTTCAACAAATGGCGTCATTAAAAGGCGACCAAAAGGAATCTGTTACTTTGAATAGAATAAATCATAAATGTTTTATATTATGTCTCAACTTAACGTGAACAAAATATCCATTATAGTGCTCTTGAAGTGAAAGGACAGTATTGTGAACTGGGTTAGGGTTGAAGTTAGGGGTAGGGTTAAGGTCAGCTCAGTGGTTGCTTTGGGCGGAAGGGAAACACTTCGTTTCAGCAGCGCTTTGGAGTTGGACCAGTGTTGTTTCCTAAAGTCATAAGAGGCCGGTTCACATCCACTCGCTCTGTGAAGAGAACGGGGGGATAACAGTCGTGGGGGCCAGCGGAGGAAGACTGGATGTGTATATCAGACTCAATCATACACACACACACACACAGACACACACAATTTGTCCTGCTTGGTCTGTGGGAGTGTATCTCAGAGTCTGATCACACCACAACAATAGGGAGGCACCTGCTTCCTTGCTTCCTCAGCTGAGCAGGGGAGCTATCTTCCTGTTAGGAAGCAGTTGGTAATGGGATCGGTGGGGGAGATGCAGCCTGTGAAGATGGAAGGTGAGGAAGATTAGGATGGTATGAGAAAGAGGAAGAAAGACACAGGTAGAGGTGGAGCATTGGGACAGCTTGGTTTTCCCTGGGAAACATTGAAATAATGAGGAGGATTTGAGGGCATGAAGCTGATTAAACAACCAAACAGAGAGATGGCAAAGGATGCAAAGAAAGCTTTTGTGCTTTGTACTTGTAGTGCATACAAAGCAACATAGTGATGTAGAGAAATGTCTACTTGCAATTTTTCTGACATATATTGTGGTTGTGATTTTGATTTGTGATACAAAGAAGTCAAAAAGTCCCCACCTGCATGTCAACATGGTGAAAGGGTGAACAGTTAAGTAGGGGACTGTCTGCTAAGGCTCCTTCCATCAGTGGAGATGGTACTCGAGGTGGAGAAGCCTCGCAGGAACCCTGAAAATACTGGCCAATGCAGGAGGCAGGTGTACGAGATCATCATAGATCCACCTTTTCCAGCCACGACAGGATTGGTCACCACCTGACACACAGACCTCTGTCGAGTCAGTAGGACCTGGACCCAGGTGTCGCAGACAGAACTGGATGGAGACATTTGGTGACCTCACTGTCAGCAAAGAGCTGATGGAGGAGAAAAGAAGAATAAGAGACAGAAGAAGTCAAGCGTATAGTGACAGATAGCGGAAAATTAGAGGTAGATATATATCGGAAAAAGTGACATGAAGACAGAAGAGACACAGCGGTGATGCTGGTGGGTGAGGTGTTGATGTTAATTATTCTTAACTGACCATGTGGGCTTTCCTCCCACAGTCCAGAAACATGCAATATGGGGATTAGGCAAATTGGACACTCTAAATTTACCATGAGCGTTAAAGTGGACGGTTGTTTGTCTCTACAGGTGACCCTGTGATGAATTTATCAACTGTCCAGGGTGTACCCTATCCTATGTCAGCTGAGATTGGTGTCAGATTCCCCCTGCGACCCTCGTGTGGAGGATAAAGCGGTAGAAAATGAGTGTGTTGTTGTCTGGAGCCAGTGGTTTCTCAATTTCTTACTGAACACCGTAGTGGCTGACACATTTTTGCATGTCTCCATACATGTTATGGAAGAATTCACTATAAATCCTCCCCCTTTGTGGAGATTCGTATTGTTCCACACCTCACACACTCAGCTTGTTAGTGTACGACTGTTGCAAGTGGCAAGCCGTGAAAAAGTGGAAGTGACCTTGTTGACTCTTAGGGACGTGCTACATACATCCTCTTATGAAACACCACAGTCTCGTGGATCTGCAACATGACTCGCAACTGTACAACAACAACTCTGACATACTGCATACTGTTGTTGTTGTTTTTTTGTTAAAATCAGAGTCAGAGCAAACTGCAGTATCACCCAGTGCTGAGGGAGCGTATTCTATTTTACCACTAATGGCGGACATGCACATATGCATCACTTTAAAGTGATTGATGCTTTGTGGCTAAAGTGACGGTGACGTCCACATGTGTCCACCAGTATGGGATGCAAAAAAAAACATCTGCAACTGGGGAACAACCGCGTCCAAGAGACAGGAGGCAGTACTTTTGCCAAACGTATTTGAATGCAACGCCTTTGTTGGATTATTTTTCATAACGTGTTGTGATTGGCTGATGCTTGTGCTGCTGCTGCTGCTTGGAAAGTTGAACATTACTCAACTCCTGCTGCACGCAACATGAGCAAAATTAAGCAACAGACCCTAAATTCATGTTAATCAGCCCTAATAAAACTGACTAGTTAAATTACATATATTGTAATATAATACATCCATCAGCCTGGACGCAATTCTATTTAAAAAGCATCAAAAGCTGGATTTTGGCTGAAAACATAACCTGTTATCTTCACCAGAAATGTTATTGTTGGCAGTAACACACTTTCACTGCATTGTGGCGCCTCATATTAGGTCATCATATCATTATTACTTTTACATGTCTCCATTGAAACTCCATCCTGGTTGAACGAGTCATCATAGCTTTGACTTATTAGTTCCTTCCACCTTCACTGGGCTCTAATCCAGCTCTGTCCAACTTTGACAAAGACCGGAGCCGTCAGCAGTGTCCAACATGCGCCCCCTCAGTGCCACTTCGGGACACCTCTTTAGACACAATACCTCTCTGGGGAGGAGGGGCAGCTGAGAAAAGGGACTACATACAGTCGATGTTTTGTTTACTTAGTGTATGTTCCTGGTGGTATTGTTGTTATTGTTGTTGCGAGGTAAAAAAACTGAAGTGGTGGTGTGTACTTCAGTTTCATTCCTCTGACCTCCTGAACCTGAAGTTTCCTGTCTTACTTCTCCATTGATGTTAATGATAAGGTCTGCAGGTCAGGTGCATGCACAGTGTGTGTGTGTGTGTGTGTTGTATATCTCGTAAGGTAAAGTGAATGAGTAGATAGTTGAATGTAGAATACACTTCCTGAGCACTTTATTTGGTACACAGGACACCTGAGTGACAGGAGTGGCACCTGGTGTGGTCCTCTGCTACTTTAGCTCAGCTGCTTCAAGGTTGGATGTGATGTACAGTACGTTCAGAGATAGTCTTCTGCAAACCTTGATAGACTGTGTACAAAAAGTGAACCTTGTTTTCCAGTTTGCAGCATGAGGCTAACCCTGAAGTAAAAACATATATTGAATAGCCACCAGGGTTATTGTTGTATATCATCTCAATAGAATCACAGCATCCTGCCCTAATCGTGCCATGTTCGAAGTCACTCAAGTCACCTTTCTTCCTCATTCTGACACCCAGTTTGAACTTCAGCAGGTCGTCTTGAACGACGTACATTGACTTGCTGCCATGTGATTTGATATTTATGTTATGTGGTTAGGGTTATGTTAACAAGCGATTGAACTGGTGACCTTTTGAGTGTATATGTTCCCTTGGGCTTGTGTGCCTTGTGCACAGTTTCTGTTTATATTTGCATGCATTTAGTTTTCATACATTTAAAAGAATAGTTTGAAATGGAACAGTACCTGCACCTTTGAAGTTCACCCATCCAATGACGGCCCTTGAGCCACATGCGGCCCATAACCGACTTCTTAGTGGCCCAGCCTGGAGAAGAGGATGTCTTATCCACCAGAAACACTGAGAAATAACTAGAGAAACACTTTTCACTGTCCTTAAAAAGATTCCTACATAAATTCCTACAGTAGCACTGACCATGAACGCCCCCGTATTGATAGATCTTTTGCGTTTTTTAGATGTTTTTGGGTCATATATACATATATGTATATATATATATGACATATGTTCATATTATTAAGATAATATTGTGCACCTTTTTGATTTTTTGCACCTGAATCAGATATCACAAATGCTTTTAGGTGTGCGAAGGACAGGTTTGACCTAAATATTTGTATTACTAGTCCTTTTATTATTTTTTAAATGCCCTTTTTGATGTGCCTTACATACATTTAAATTATGTAATTACATAAATGTGTCATCGCCTGCTGCTTACTGGCGGTGGAAAATGTCTGGCCCAGCAAAATGTTTGTGTTTGAAAATGCGGCCCAACTGAGCGAGAACCTATGCCTTCAGTTATCATTAAAACTAAAAGTGTACTTAAATTACGTTATATTTGGTTTGTTTGTTAGGAGAAAGCTGTGAAAGCAACAAACTGGTGTCATTTGTGACTTATGTGCGGGGCCTATTGTCTTATCTGGACTTTTTTTTTTGGTCTATGTTTATGAGTCATTCATCATTATTTATGTCTTGCATGTATTTATATCTGGCTTTCATTTGAATTGGGGAATTTGTCGCTCTCGGGAAATTTTGAGAACATGTAATCAGAGAGAAACACTTAATGTTGTCATCGCTCATTTCTGTCTTTGCTTTGACTTCACTCTGTAACCATAGTCTTTCTTGGAGAACATCACAGCAACAGTGATGTTTAAGTGACTACAAAATAGCATGCTTGTACTATGTATTCGTAAAAGAAAGCCGTGTTATGTCATATAACAGACACTTTTATCCAAAGCAACTGCGACCATGATGTCTTTTGCACACAGGGTAGCGGTCTTAACCACTGAGCCACCCTAAAAACAACTCATCTGCTTAATATCTAAATTAGGAAATCTTTAAAAAGTTTTTCTTCTTCTCTTTAGGGAAGTATTTCTGCTTCTCAGTGTTTCCCAGTATTTGCACATATTTACTGTATCACTGTGGAATAAATCCGAGCTGAGGTTAGAGAAGCTAAAAATATGTCAAGTAGCAGCAAAACATCAGCTTTGCTTCAAACCACATTTCAATGTTGATCCAGTTCAGATAAAGTATGGTTTATCTTAGTTTTCCAGTTTGCCTTAGTTTGCCTTGTCAATCCCGAACAATCTTAGTATGTGAAAGATACAAGTTTAATCTATTCCAGTCAATCTGAAATGTCAACTTATTTTTTGAAACAATCAGGTCAAAACACAGCACTTGTTACAGCCGTAAAATATAAAGGGAAATACCCAAAGTTCTTTTGCTGCCTTGCATGTCATTAACGCCATTGCTTTATAAATCAGTTACTCCCCTCTTTTAGTCAGTTTTATACGCGTAAACTGTGATGCGATGTGTTCATAAAGGAACTGAAACAACTTGCCACACCTGGGTTGTCCTCAGTTGCTGCATGAAAGGAAGAAAAAAAACAGTCAAATGCATTGATGAACTCAAAGTTAAAGGTCAGTGCATCCTCCATGGTGTAGATATCATGTACTGACAAGATTGTGGTAACACTGGAATGACATGTCGGACTGATTTGATCATTCTGATTTTCAAATATGACATTTTTTTCTCTCTTTTTAACCTTTAAGACCATAAAATAATGGTGTCACAGCCTTTTGAGTAAATCCAATACTATCCTCATTCATTTTAAAATGTGCTGCCTGTCAGCAAGAGTTGTGTTATTTCTAAAATAGGTTTTAGCTGATGTCAATAAGAAGGTTCATGTTTGTTCTGGACGTCGTCCACGTTATATTGTTTGCTGTAGCATCTGAACATAGCTGATGCTGAATGAAGGACATTTTTATATCCAGCAAAATGATTTACAGCTTGTGGCCAGGCTCCTTACAGCAAACTCAAACAACAACAACAACAAGCAGACGTCCAACTTTCCGTGTTGTCTTGCTTGTGATTTTCAGGAGCTATGGTAACAAAACAAAAACGCAAGCTCTTGTGTTTTCCCTCCTCTACAAAACTGTCCCTTTATGGGTTGTTTATCTTCTTTGACCAATTTTCATACTTACCAGGTGATCTGCCTATATGCAAAGCAGATGTGATAACACACGCTGTTCATGAAAACAGAGAAGTGTGAGTGTCAGTGTGTGTGTGTGTGTGTGTGTGTGTGTGTGTGTGTATAAACAGTATGCACTCACACAAAAAGAATTTGAATTGTGTTTTTCCATATTGGAATGGAGAATGGAAGAGTATTGTCTCGCATTTGGACATTTAATGTCAGGACTCTCTCCGCTTCCTCCACAGAACCTGAGTGGTGAAGATGCAGCACACCTCGTGTACAGAGGACAGGATCCAGCACGCTCTGGACAGATGTCTGGACGGGCTGAGACAGAGCCCCACAGCAGCGCACCACTGGAACGGTAAGACTCCGGGACTGCGGCAGTGGTGACATTGGCTCATATAGGAGTGGAGATATTAGACAGAGGAGTCAGCAGTGACTCATGTAAGTCATGTAAACGCCTAATAAGTTTAGGTGTGATAAATGATTACACTTCTGAATTCTGATGCATTTGTCCTGTACGTTTTAGAGATGACAATGGTTAGAGAACATTTTCTATTTCTTATGGAAGAGCCTGTGGTTACTTAGTTGCACTTAGAGTGTAAATCCATCTCTAAATATGTACTATTCTCTATTTTTTTTTTTTTTTAATGATTACAATTTTACTTTGCTTCTTCATGCAGACGTATTATTACAATATATACAATATATACACAGTGAGTGTTAGTGTTCAACTAACTTGTGTGATACTTCCTGTCTACATTAAACCATACTAGTCAAGTTATTTATCAAATGTTATTCACCATCGAAACACAGAGAGGTTTTTTTTTTATGATTGCGGCTAATGCTGTACAACAGGTGGTTGGCAGGTTCTTCTCAGGAAACACGTTTTACTGTAGATCGTTAACAACTATTACAATATAAGAAATATAAAAAATATATATATAAAGGAGATATAAATACGGTAAAAGCACTGGTGTCTATAATTATATTATTAATGCTGGCTGAAGTCCTGGTGTTGTGTGCTGCTGCCTCACTGGAATGATGTCCCTCAAACACCTACAGTGATGGAACTCTCATAAATGTTGTTTCTTCACATGTGACTCTGGTTTGGTAGAGTTCGGTCCCGGCTCCTGCATCAGCCAAATTAATATTTACTTTTTAAATCACAGTCATCAGCCTTACTCGAGGCTTCTGATTCTCAAAAGTCAAATGCAGCACATTTTTCTCAGAAAATTATTTCAGCACAGGCAGGAGATGTCAGGTTTGTTTGTTTTTGTCTTTCTTGTTCTCACTGTGTTGACACAAGGACGACGATGTGTGTGTGTGTGTGTGTGTGTGTGTGTGTGTGTGTGTGTGTGTGTGTGTGGGACACTCCACCAGCTCACTGGTCATACGAGTTTGTCTGAGGTTGTTGTTGACGACACCGTTGCTGTCAGCTCATCAGGGAAATGTGTTATTGGGTGCTAGAGGAAGTTGTGTGAATAGACAGCTGGGAGGAAGTGGTGCCACAGACCGCACTGTGTGAGTGAGTGAGTGAGTGAGTGAGTGAGTGAGGGAGGCAGCGTGAGGCATGGAGTTACTGTGGTGCAGGGTGAAAACAGGGCAGATCAAATCAACATCAGACTCTAGTGACACTTACTCAACAGACATTTGAATCACAATATCATGCAGAGAAATTGCTACATTGTTCAGCCCTACTTTTGACCTTTAACTAAAGTCAACACACGTTGTTGTTGTTGTTGTTGTTTTTTTTTACAGATTCTTAGAGATTATTAGGTAACAAATTGTACAACTGACAGGATATTGGGAAACATTTCTGTGTAACGTGAACACAACAGCTGACGTGTTTTTTCCTTGGACACTAAGCTTCGCAGATGTTACTGTACTAAAATCAAAAACACTCATATCAAGTTTCCTTTTTGTTGAGATGTATAGGACCACGACACTGTCACTGTTTTCTTGCAACAGGAAATCCATCCAGCCAGTTTTCTTCATGTACAAACATCCTGAACCCTGAACAAAACATGAAAATGCACACACCTCAAAGTGAATAGTTACAGTTATGGGCCTTGTAGAACAGGCTGTGATTATTTTATTTATTTAAATTTTTTGGCTTTTATAACTGCCTCATGTCCAGTTCTAGTTTGCTGTAATTAATATAAGTTTGTGTCATGAATTTTTTCAATAACCTGGCAAAACCATACCCTGCCTCAGTCGAGTGTTTTCATGTGTCGGTGGCGAGGTTGTGCAATGAAGGTGCAAAATATCAGTCAAGGTAGATGACAGAACAAAGATCATCAGTAAAATGTCTCCATTCTATGTTCTAGTCGATCACAAATACGGTCAATCACATACTGCCTTTGTGTGACAGGTTTGCATTGCTGGGTTTTTAGTGAGAAAGTGCAATAAGTGAAATAGTATTTTCTTTGCGCTGCATTTGTCTTTTTCCAGATCATTCTTTCTTTCTTTATTATTTCTTTCATGTCATATGTGTAGAATTGGTCATTAATTATAGTTCTTTAATCTCCACCACTGTATCTGCCATCACTATAAGATGTTGAGTGCCACAGGATTGCTCAAATTTAAATAAAAAATAAAAATAAAAATAATAATAATCCATGTGGCTTCTTTATGTGCTGTGTTCCAGTTCTGATGTGCTCTGCTGGTCAGTCAATGAATCGCTGGAGCCTGGAAGAGTTGGTGAAGAGAGACCCAGACAATTGCCTCATCCTCTTACAGCAGATCCTCATAAAGACCAAAGAGGTGAGCCAACGAAGAGCAAAGCTCATGGTCAAAGTGAGAGACAATACTGTCCACTGTCCACTGTAAAAACTATACTGTCTCTTTTTTTCCGAGTCCAGGTTCAGGAGCAGTGTCAGTATGAGCTGGTGGCTCCACTCGCCATCATGTTCTCCTCCACACTGCTTCAGGTATGTCTTCATCTCAGTTTGAACGTATCAATGATTAAGAACAAGTGTTTTTACATTTTAACAAATTGTTCACAACACTTCCATAAAAAGTGTCATTTAAAGCGTCACAATGCTGTTTTCCTTTGGTTTCATCTGAACTAACATTAACATTATTACATTGTGTTTTTGAGGTAAACAAATCATTTATGTCCCACAGTTAAATTCTGAAATGAAAAAAAAGCATGGAGGGTATTTTACTATGACTGAGGTTTTTTATAATAATAATTATTTTACATCAGGTTATTACACTAAACTGAATTATCAGACAGGCTGTTTATATTATGTATGTGTATATATATATACACATATATAATATAATAATGATACTGCGCTGTAATCAAAGACAAGATCAGACATATTAATTATTGTCTCTTTTTAACCTGTGGTGTATTCTTTATAATGCTAGTTAATGCACCACATGTGTGTGACTAATCACTTTAACATGTTTTATTATTCATTTCTTTTAATATATATGTATATATGCTGTGAAACATGAGAAAACTGAATGATTTGGAATGATTTGTGCTTTGTTTTGCAGACACCATACTGTCCCCCAGACACAGAGCTGCTTGAAGAAGCTATCAAGGTGTTCCGCAGCTTTCTCACCTGGCCCGAGCCTTACTGCAGTGTGTGTAAAAACCTCCTGTCCACACTACATGTGGAGCTCAAGGCCCCAGGTGAAGCGCTCATTAATTTTAAAAGCCTTTTCTTTTTGTCCACAGTGCTTAACAAATGTGTTAGACCACCACCCAATGTAAGGTTTATGCCACAGCTGCCCTAAATAAAATCCTTTTTTTATGTTTCTGTAATGGTTAATTCACCAGTATGTAGACGCTCTTTAACCCAAATTAATGCTAAAATATAATTATTATTGTTATGCATGAATTTTCAAATGTACTGTTTTATAAAAAAAATACATTATTTAATATGTGAAATTTTAGTTATTTACTTGCATTACCGCACAGAAAAACAAAACAAAAAACGTTTTAGTGGTTGAAACTTGAATGCTTGATTAACTTCAGACTTCTCAGAGAAGCCCAGTGAGCCGGCTCAGGTTTGGGTATAAAAGGGTGAATTAATTTGGTTATTTGTTATTTAAATAATTCTACTATTATTAGTTTTAAACAAGGTTTTGAAAGATTTTGCAAAATATACAGCATGTGTCCTCGTTTTTATGACAGGTGTTCTGATAAATCTCTTAAGCACTGTCTATGTTTGAAGGAGTCCAGTCAGAGTCAGAGTCTCTGACTCTGACTCACAAATAAATCAACGTCAAAATCCATTTGTCCAACTCCTGCAGTCTTCTGCCATCTAGTGGCAAATGAAAGAACTGCATTAGGATGTCACCTGTACAACGTTCTTCTACGTGTGATACAAACATCTTTCACAACACAACCAACGAGAGGAAGACGACAGTGTTTCACACTGAACTGCCCACTTCTACATAACTAATATAATGTTGTTGTGTAAAAAGTGGATGTAACTTTAGGCTTAATCAAAAAAAAAAAAAAAGCAGAAGCAAGACGTGAACGCCCACTCTGAAATTTACAGGAAGGGTCAAAGGACGTACAAGAAACACAACAAAAGACTGAATGAATAAACAAATCTGAATCAATGTGTTCAATTCCCATTGATAAATAATTATATTGTGATTCCTTACGATCCCTCAGAAATGACACAGCATGGATTTTGTTTTATGTACGCTAAAAACTAAATCAAATCTTTCTGTTTTTCTCCCAGGGATCTCCTTTCAGAGACTCGTGAGAGAGGAGCAAGGCCTTACTGACTCCAGCCAGCGCTCCAAGACTGTGTAAGTCCACACTGTGTTACTGAAACTTGTCAGTGCTTGTTTATTTTTCCCTAACTTAGCATTATGTAAAACAACCCACAACCATTGATGGTAAGAAGGCAGATAGACCCAATTCCAATTCAGCAAGATAACTTGTCAAGGTGGGAGAGTAGTTACAACAACAGTCTGGTTTTTTTTTTATTGTTATCAATTAGGTATATTTCTGGAATTAATACTGTATCGAAGAGTGAAAAACTTCTTCTTACACTTTCTGACAGTTTAGCTTGTGACTTTATGATTATCACACTGTGTTGTTTTTCATAAATCTGTATATGTAAGGGATCTGTCACGTGTGTACTGTGAGTACCACACCATTATCTCTGTATCTTCTGCTTTCTGGTGAAAACAAACAGTTTTCCTCTCATGCATGCTGGTGGTTCTTTGTAAATGAATCTGATCTCTGTTTAAAAAAGGGAAACTGATCAAAAAGAAAAACATTCAGCACTCAGCGCCTCGAGGGTTAGTCACTTACTGAATGAAACCCTTGATGTGGCTGTCACATAGTCCTTTTCTTTAAATCTCCATCTCCACACATTTAACCCTCGCCGCCACCACAAAGCATTATCTTTGTGTCCTTTCCCATGTGAATCTTTATATTGACAATGTGTGACGTTACATGTGTGCTGCCTGCAGGACTGTGCTGCTGATGAACCCGGGTGAGGTGCCTGTGGACTTTCTGTCAGTGGCCGAGCAGCTCTGTCACATTAGACATTCTCAGAAGGAGACCTACATCATCCTGATCAAACACGCCTTCCAGTCCACACTAGGCACCAAGTATCCACTGCACAGCATCCACAGAGTGCTTCAGGTACGTGTTCACATCTGAAGCATCCATAGAGGGTTGTATCCTGGGTGTAAATGTGTCTTTAAAACTTGTCCAGAGTCAATAGATCAATTAAAACTACAGTTTTCTGTTTGAATTGCATTTCAAACGAATAATGGCAGATGATAATATTTCTTGCATCAAGCAAAATTAGTTTTTTTTGTCACACAAGATTGTAGATAGATACATTGTTGGTGAAATTAAAAAATTAAAATTGCAATATAGGGATATAAATATAGGGATGAAATATAGGGATGAAAAACAGCAGTTTAATCCAGGACGGTGATGGAAATGGTCGTGTTTAAAGACAGATATATTCTTGTGTTGTACTGAGAATATTGTATATGTATATATGTAAATATGTAAATATTTGGTGATGGGATAAAGTTGTGTATAAATTGAGTTGTGTGTAATAGGAATGGGGGTAGGTACATATAAGTTTATACTTCTGCCTACTCCTTTTCAAACATGTGACTAGATGTAACTGTAATTGTCTATTAGACCGATCTATCTTAATAGATGAATGTCACGAGTTAAGATTTACTGTAGTGCACTATAACTGGTCTTTGCAGGCGAAAACTGTGAATGAACTGGGTGAGATTTTCTCGGGAGTGAGTGACATCTTGGAGACGGCGGCTGCCATCAGTGACCCTGTGAAAGGGCGCAGTCATGTGATCCAGGGACTCGAGGAACTGAGGGAGAGAATGAGAATCCCAGCGTCCAATGGAAGGAAGTCTGATGGTAAGAAGGCAGACTTAATGAATAAGGGACATATGAGGGATGTAGAGTTTGAAAAAAAAAAAAAAAACATATCATATTTCAAATTCTAGTAAATAGCTCTGATGTCGTGTTCTTTTGCTTTTTTCCCCCGTTTCTGCTTCCCAGGAATGCTCCAGACGCTCCCGCTGCCTACAGCCAAGTGTTACATGTTTCACTGGGAAAAAGATAACTTTGGTAAATGTATTCAGTGTGTGGCATTTCAACTCATTTTCAAAACATGTTTGTTCTTTTTGTTTTTGCTCCTTTCACCCTGGGTTTGCTGAAGAGCACCTTCTTGATAATAGATGTTTCATTTGTGCAGATGTACTGAACACCCTTTTGGAGGATGACACTGATGACTTCACCGCTAATGGTCACGCTGAGGATGAAAAGGAGTTTGACCTGGACGATGATGATGATGAAGAACGGAATTTGACAGATGGAGACGATGAGGAGGAAGGAGACAGAGAAGAGGAGCATGTGCCGTCAATGACTTTCATCCCTAATGGATACAGTGACAACCACCGTGCCTCCACCTTCTCCACCATCTCCTCCCTTTCCACTGCCTCCAAAGACTCAATGTTCTCCACCTTGTCTGTGGCCTCAGAGTCTTATGCCCAATCACTGTTTTCTGTCACTTCTGGGGTCGATAGTGACTATTGTGAGGAATATGAGGACTACACGGGCTCCTCTCCCATCTCAGAAAAATGTTCTCCAAGGTCTACCAAAGCGACGGCCCGGCTTAGCCAGCACCTGCACAAGTTCTTCTCCAAGAGCCCTGGGTCTCTCTGCAGGGCGAAAAGCTTAGGAAACACAGAATCCAAAGACCTTTTCGTGGTGCGAGAGAAGCGCTCCAACTCTCTACCACAGCAAGTCAGGTTGCTAAGTTCTGAGCCCCTACTCCAGCCACAAAGCCAAACTCTCAGACACGTCTGCTTCAGAAGGAGGCCCATTCTTAGCAGTGATGAGGACAGCAAAAATACAACTTTGAGGGTTGTTGTGTTTGGCGCTGATCATGTGGCAGGGAAGGTGGCCCGGGCCTATAACAGCCTGCGGAGGAAGGAGAGCGCATGTCCACGTCTCAGTAGGGTCTTCAAGCTTCAGTTCTACTTTGTGCCAGTGAGGAGGGACTCTTCTAGTCCTTTGGTTCCTGCTGGAAGTCCAAAACGAGCAAGTCTGCCTAATGTAAGAAGAAGAATGTGTTTATATTTTCTTTAAAGCAACATCTTCATTGATCATCATCATCTATTATTTCGTGTAGTAATGAAACCCAGATTAGTGAATAATCTGAATACCCTGCACCAATATTAGCAGTCTGTAGTCGGGTTTAAATGATTTTTCTTTTGTTCAAATCAGGTTCTGGGCACAGGGGACAGTACTAATGACATTGCCCATCTGCTTGGTATGTTGGACCCTTGGTACGAAAGAAACACACTCAGCCTGCTGAACCTCCCTGCCAACATCGTCTGCCAGGTACAGGAGTTTGATATCTTTAGTGATTAACCAAATGAAAACAACATTAGAGCTTTGGCTTGATATCTTGAAATCATGCTATTTATTTCTATGAAGTATTTATTTTTGCCTTGCTTGCCTGCAGCAAACTTCAAAGACAGAGTCAGAGTCCTATGATGGTTCATATGAGCAGCGCCTGCCCATCCTGGCTGACTTGGTCCTGTACTACTGTCGCTACGCTGCCCGGCCAGCTCTGATCCAGCTCTATCAGGCTGAGGTTAGACACACTTTTACACACAGACACGCACTTGTGAAAAGAAACAGGACCTCGGTCACGTCAATGGAATACACAGTTTCAGATTCAGTGAGTAACAGAGGATCTTTGACTTCACAGTTGACGTTAGCGAGTGGGCAGAAGAGGACTGAGGTGTTTGTCCACTCCCTAGAGCTTGGCCACACCGCAGGGACGCGAGCCATCAAAGCCATGGGTGAGTGTGCGCGCACACACACACACACACAGTCATGTCAGACAGCGGTGAAATGAAGCTGTTATTTCTATATCATGATTCAGTCCACTTCTACTTTTCTGGTTTCATTCATCGCCACTTGCACTTCTGATTTTCCATTTCCTTTATAGAAATTTTAAAAAAAAATAGGGAAAGGTGGTTATGCCTCATGTTTCGTGTTAGTCACTGGGGAACCAACTGTGTTTTACTCCATGACTCACAAAATGATCTGGTCTTTTTTCCTGTACTGTGAGCTGCTCGTAACGTATAACTTTTCTCTTTGAATATAGGTGCTGCCAGTAAACGCTTTGGTATTGATGGTGACCGAGAAGCAGTGCCTCTAATGTTGGAGTTGGTGTACAACAGGGTGAGATGGAGTGAATGCACTCACTATTATTCACTGTCACAGAACTGCATACATCAGAGGGAGTTTTTTTTGTCTCTCTGGTCACTGCTCTACATATATATACATGTCATTATATACCAGGCAGATTGGTAAACATGATGTTGCAGTTTAATTTTCATTTGTCCATGATCTCAGATTGTGTTTGTGTTTTTCCAAAGCAAAGCACAATAACCCCTCTTGTTTCTCATCAGGTGGTTATTAGTGGGAGAAGCCAATGGAAAAGAGAAGCAAAAGTCTGCACGTCAGTCAATTTGACCAAAGCATGCAAAAACCCAGAGGAACTAGGTATGTTGCTGTCACTTATTTAAGTCAGGGAATGCTTTCCTGTAGTTGTCGTCTACTTCTACTGCTTCATCATCACATTGCATGTATTAAAGTCGTAAATTAATTTCATTAAGTCATCAAATATTTATTTTTCAATTCATTGAAATGTACCCTTTGCAATGTGAACTTGATAACAACGAAGCATTTACTCTCAGATGTGTAACTCGTCATTTAACTCAAACCATTTCCATCAGACTCAAAGATGGAGTGCTTGCAGCTCGTCATGACTGAGGTTCTGAAGAGACAGAGTGGCAAAAGTAAGAAGGGCTATAACCAGGTGAGCCTCTTGTTTTTTGTACTCAACAGCTCTGAAACACACTCACTATTTCAGGACAGAGACCTCAGTGCACCCTGCGTAACATCTCAAAATCATATCATATAAATCTAAACCAGTAGTCTCCAACAAGTAGCTCCTGAGCTCCCAGTAGCTCCCAGTCCCTTTCCAAGTAGCTCACCAAAGGTTTCAGCAATGAAACATACCCCGCTTACATTTTTTTCCAATCAAACTCAGAGGTGTCCCGCCCCTCCAACAATAAATGATTATTTACCAATTAGTTGTCAAACAGTTGCGCTGCTGTCGGCTTGATGAGTGTGTGTGTCAAATCAAAGTTCAGACTGTCAGATGGACATTTAAAGGACACTTCAGTGACCACCTCTCTCGTTGACTCCAAGCAGTGCCACTCATCTCACTAAAGTGTGGACATCAACATTTTCTAAAAAAAAAAAAAAACAGGCAAAACAAGCTTTTTCAGTTTGTAGCAAGTAGCTCTTGCACTTTTTCATTTCGTCAAAGTAGCTTTTAGAAGAAAAAAGATTGGAGACCCCTGCTCTACATTTTAAGTTTAAGTTGAAGCAAAAACGTTGATGATTGTCAAATACAATCAATAATATTATATAAAATAATATGCAGGGATCTCTGCATATTTGAGAGAATATTCATGAGGTCCAGAGCATTTAATAATAATAATGCTCTGCACTTGCCTTTTGTAGCAGTTGAATGTGACAGAGGTGAAGGTGGACAAGGTGCAGGTGTGTGGTGCTGCAAACACAACCTTTGCTGTGTGTCTGGACCAGGATGAGAAGAAGATACTTCAGTCTGTCACCAGGTGTGGAGTCAATCTAATCTAAACCCACACACACACATTCCACACTTGAGAGTGATATTGTCTATCTAACTCCTGTGTCTCCATCCGTCCTGTAAAGGTGTGAGATATCAGTGTGCTATAAACCGGACAGCTCTGCGGACTGGAGACTAAGAAAATCCCAGACCTCTGCGCAAATCCAGCCACTCCACCCCACCTTCTGCTCCCTCCTCTGCCTGCCCATTGTCACTTTCAGTGGGGCTCTTCCATGACACCTCTGGAGCGCCGGTTCATGTGGTTATCCACATGTCTGAATAATAACAGACAGTGACTGCAAAGAAGTGCACACAATGAACACACTGTACGTCTTCAGACTGCTACGTTCACTCTGCTGCGGGCAGAGGGAAACACATGGATGTCATCCATGTCATCCATGACAGGATGTGAGATGACAGTGAAGCCAGGGAACTGCTGACATGGCTGAACTCTTCAAACAAACACATACCAAGAGATAGAAAGAATGTCTACTGATACAACAGTTTCAATTACTGTATATTAATCCATTTTTTTATGTTCCAAGCAGTCATTGACTATTGTTGACAAAGCTGTTCAAGTTTCCTTCTCTAGGTTTCAGTTCATCTTTTCCCTTTTGGTAGAGAAGTAACATCAGAATGTACTAGGGTCAAACGGGGTGAAACTGCTCAGTTTCAGATGGGATGGCACCTGAAGACAAATGTCTATACTACTGATATCACCTTAGAGTCCAGATGTGTTGGAGTTTTACTGTAGAAGATAAACCTTTTTTGAACATTTTTAATCCTTCTGACAAGAGTGTATTATGCAACTATCAGTGTAAGTACATCTGAGAATGGACACTATGAATCTAAAACAATATGTAAATACGGTATTTGTAAAATATTGAACGGTGATGTTTTTTGTACATGGGCTTTTACTTATAACATTTTCTCCTAAGGAGTTTTACTGATGTCTCTGTCATAACTGTAGTTATGAAAATGTCCAGTAGGGGGCTCTGTTGATATTCCCTTTGATTTCAAATGGTATACAGATCAATCCTGAGTAGTTAATTCTTTTTTAATAAAGTCTAAGTTTGTACTGGTTTTAATGTAGCTGCAACATATTGTAAAGACTGTAAAGCATTCATTTCAGGGCAGAGATTTATACTGTTGATTTTCATGTTCTATAAATACATCCAAATGCACATTTTATCCTTTGTAAAAAAAAAAACAAAAAAAACTTTGTCTTTCCACTGTAAACTATGACATTTTTATATGTTTTTTGTTGCTGTAATGAGACAAACACCCTGATATCTGACAGTGAAAAAGTGCCCAGACCTTTTTTTTAATGGAATCAAAGCACTTGAACTTTAAATATTTGAGGTACTTCTTTTTTTTGCTCAGGTATATCTGACACCACTGTCCTCTTCTCCTCCTCTGCCTTCTCTGATTAAAAGTTGCACATGAAATCCTAGTTTTATGATTGTACTGTGTCAGCCATGAAATGGAGACATTATAAATCATTGATCATTAAAAATATATATACGTCTTCTCTCGCAGATTAAGTTTCATCCTGAATTGTATCTTAATTTGAACATGTGCTTGTGATGGAATGTTGCCGATAACATTAGCTCAAGTATTGAGGTGCTATTTTTACAGACTTCTGTCTTGATTGTGTGTTTTCTGTTCATAACACAAAATGTATTTTCATTTTTATCCCTTATATAACATCAACCTGCCAATGGACTGCAGGTGGAAATTAGCATATTTACTTTAAAAAATGTTTAGTAATATGCATTATCCCTTTCCTTAAATAAATAATAAATAAAATATTAATAGTAATAATAAAACAAATGACCTTCTAGAGAAAGCAGCTTAGTGTCCCACAGTGTCAGTACACTTAAAAGCATAATTCTCATCAACATGGGTGATTGGTAAAGGAGTCACATGAGGAATCAACACCAAAATCGAATCATTTCTTCCTTGAAAAATAATTAATAATCAATAAAACAATAAACCAGGAGCCAGATATAAATCATTCAGATCTATCTATCTATCTATCTATCTATCTATCTATCTATCTATCTATCTATCTATCTATCTATCTATCTATCTATCTATCTATCTGTGCGCTGATTGGCTCCTAATGCAAGCTCTACGTGACACCTCATTGGTCGGTTGCGGGAGTGGGCGTGGTCAAACAGTCTACTCACTGTCACACTTGTTTCCAGCTGAGTAAAAGAGCAAGTGTCACCGACACAGAGCGGAGGGAGTCGACAAAAAATACCACGAGTCAGGCTAATGGAGGCGTGTGTACGTCTGAACCACAGGTAAGTTTGGCTCCAAAGACATGAAATGTGACATTTTACTAATTGGTGACATTTAAACATCTTAACTTTATGGTTGTTTTTTGTGTTTGTTTTTTATTATTGTCGCGAGGTGTCGACGACGACAGACAGCGAACTGCTGAGATAGTAGATGATGATAATGACAGTTGTGTCTGTCTGCTGTGAGTCAGTCGTTTAATTTTCAATTTCACATTCGACAAATGCCAGTGTTTCCAAAACGAGAGTACTCAGGCTCAAAAAAGGCGGGTACAATTACATTTGAATTTACATACAAACACATAAACAGCACCTGTCCATTTGGGGAGTTTGAGCAAGATTCAGAATCATTAAATTCCACCCAAAGCTTTTGTTGTAACTGCACCAGGAGGGTATGTCAATGTGAGTTAAATTATTGTTGTTGTACATTATGAATCATGCCTGTCTTGGCTATTGTGACTAATGTTAGACCCCTCCAGTACCTCCTCACTCACTGCCTCTTCTGAATGGGGCTCTTTTACATTCAGCAGATTTTACATGGAAAAAAAATAATCTTAATGCCCTATGACACAGGAAGAGGGACAGTGGTTTATTTTTTCCCCTCCTGAGATAATAGCGGGGGATTGATAACAGTGCCTGATGTGATTGAAGCCTCAGCTCTCTGTTGTGTCTGCACAGAGTCTGAAAGCACAGCTGTATTTCCTCCAGCTTCCTTGTTTTACATCTCAGCTTCCTGGTGGTACCACGTTGGGTTGGAGGGAGGGATGCACAGTGCAGATAGCTTGCTGCTTGTCTGTATTGTATTTTATGTCGTTGGCAATAAAACGTGCTTTGAGTCTTTATAGGCCATGTAATGTCCAAGAATGACCAAGTTAAGATGTTGACACTCTTCACAGCTGCATAAAATGTCCATTTCTAATCTTAGTCTAACCATGATTAGGTAATTGGGCTGGTGATGTCATCCTTTGGTGAGGTCTTAAAAAACAGTGACAGAGTTGTTTAGAAATGTTTCGGGTGAAGCTTGATTTTAGTGAAAATGAGAGACAACAGTTAAATATTTCTGTGAAAGGCTGCAGTCCTCAAAGTGCAGATGTAGACTGAATCGATAATTTAGGCCCAGAATTCAACCTCTGTATGTTACTGTTCATTTTGTAGGTAATTTGTTGATTTAATGAATATCAGCCACACTGCTTATTTCACAGGAATGTTCTAATTATGTATGAAAAATGTTCAATATTTACAAGAGAAAGTTGAGGCTACATGTAAGCAATCGCTCTCTTCTTGTTTTTCCTGTTCAAAACAAGAGTAAGCAAAATAATTTGACTGCTTCCTGGTTACAACTCTACTCTTTTAGGAAAACACATCATGTACAATGATGTACGTTATTATTATTACAATGATGGCCAGGATCCAAAGGCAAACTCAAAGTAGAGAGACTGAGTTAGTGACACCATAGTGGACACACACTTACGTGGAGTTGATCCAAGTACTTGTCAAGTACATGTGAGGATTTGCCAATGATCAAAGTGATCCGTCAACTCATTGCTGCTTGTTATATAAACGTTTGATCAAGTTGACTATTCCCAGCAGGTAAAAACAACCTTCAGTCCACATGAGCTCACTAAATTATTAGATGAACAAAGAGATATTGTTGGTAATTCGGTAGCATTCAGCATTCCTTGTGGGTTTGACAGAATGTGTTTCAATTTCAGGGTTGTCCACAGTTGTCTAAAATGTGATAAACTGATCTGTTTTTGATTTTTATCCAAACCTTTTACTGTGAAGACATTTGAAATTATCTGTCTAATCTCTCAAGCAAAAGCTAAAGGTTTTTTGGATGAGTGAATGGATGGACTGGGTCTGAGCTACAGGGCCATTCCAACCCACAAGGGTCAGCGTCACGTGTCATAACTTTGACCTTTCTCCACAAAGACCTCTCAGTTACGCACTAAAAAAGCAACATTTAGACCAATTTTCCCCTAGGGCATCATAACACCAAAATAATCTTTGCTCCATTGAGATTGAAAGATTGAAAAAAATGATGCTGGGGGAAGTTGGGCCCACATGATCAACACTTGAGTGCTGCTTGCAAGAGTTTGGGCTCTGTTGGGAATGCTGTCAGAGAAGATTTTCGGCTAACATGAGCAGATCATTGGGGGTGGCGTGATTGCCATTACTGGTTACTATTCAAGAACTAGTTTTGCTCCTTAGCAACACATAAACTGGAGCAACATTTGATTGTTTTTTAATGATCTACAAAAAACCCTATGTTTGTCATGCTATTGAACCGTACACAGTGTTTAGTATGTTCTTGTTCCATTGTTCATGTCTGTGAGGGTTCTCAGTCATCCAGGTCATGTACAGTATCTTCAGCGTTTGTTGATTGATCTCTCATCCAAGAGGCCTCTTCAGTTCTGTCTGACTGGTTGGAAGTTCCAGGTATTTAACCTGGTATTTAAGCATGTACTTGTAATCCACAGAGATTAAACACGCGGAACCTTCCAGAGAGTGTCTGCCTGAAATTCTATACTAATTATAGAGTAATTGTTATTGTGCATTAAGAGAGATTTATTTTGAAAAAACCTGTCGACACCATTGCCCTGCAGTGCTGTGTGCATGTCTGCCAACATTTTAAATAATAACCTTTCCTCCAAATTTTTTACGAAACACCCTTCAGTCCTCATGCTGCAGCTCCCAAAAAGCAGACAGGCGTTAGACTCTCTTCAGTGTGAGCCGCCACCCGTTTGTTTGTCCTAAAGGAAAACAAATGACAACACTTCTAAGTATAGTGCTGTGTCTTCTTGTATGAGCTCCTTGGAAAGCAGTTTCCACCATGGCTCACGCTACATCATGCCAAGTGTGTGTTTGTGTTTGTGTGTGGCTATATTTGTGCTGCTGGTCATGTTTATGTGACGCATGTGGTGCATCCGGTAGTTGAAGCAGATCACTTTAGACTCCGTGACCTCTTGTGAAAGTTTATCACCATGTTATTGGGTTGCCTCATCCTACCCACAGTCGCTGTGGGGTGACAATCTCAGTCACAATCTCAGTGTCTACATACATATTGCTTTTCATCTTTTCTGGAAACAACGTGTGTTTATTTTCCACACATGTCATTTGTAGAATATTCAAAATATTTTGTTAATGACATGCATTGCAATTGATTGAACAGATACGCAGAGAATCCCCAAACACAGTTATTTCAAACAATGTAATTTGCCTTAAGCCACGAGTAATGTCATATACTGTATCGACACACATAATTCTGCAGATATATGGCAAAACAAGTTAACACAGAACAGTTTATACTGTCATGGACACGGTAGAATCGGTACAGCAGTTTCACCAATGTTTTCTTACATACAGCAGTGGCACCATACAGCTCAGATGAGTTGACACTGCTCTGTGATGGGCAGCTATTACTACCAATAGGTGCTTGGTTTCAAAATAGAAGTTTGTGTTTCATCTGCAAGTCTATGTTCATTTTTATACAAATCCTGCCACCCTCTCTTTGTTTGTTATTAACCTGTGTTAGTCTGTGATTCAATGAAGTATTTAAAAATACAATTTTATAATCCTTAGGCCTCTTTTCATATCGCAAAACCGACCGACTTGATTAACAATGAAGCAAGTTATGAACACTGATGCACTGACTTTAACAGCAAACGTGTTGTGTGTATGCATTTGCTCTTGTGATCCGTGTTCAAAACATGCACAGAGGGATGCATTTTGCTTTAACGTAACATCCTCAAGTGACTCCAAACAATTGACCCAGTTGTTACTGTCATAGACCACAGAAGTGACCGTACCGCGCACACAAACACACCTTCCCGGGAAATCCCTTTATATCTCTTCCTATCTGTTTTCCTCTTGCCTGATGGATTTAGCACACCACACCGAGCGGCGTAAATCTTCACCGTGTCTCTACAGACCTGTGATTGTTTGTTATTGTTATAGCTATACCAGTTCACCCAAATCAAAATCCTAATTTTCTTTTTTATATATTGTCACATATCCATTCATATGTTTACTTCACACACACACACACACACACACACACACGTATGCACACACCACACACACGCATACAGTGACTGGTTCAAGAGGACTTCCTCATATTGTCCAGGTTGTTGATGCAGGATATACTTTGATTGATGTCCCCCGCCAGTTTAAATGTTTTTTTGTGTTTTGTTTTTTGTTTTTGCTGTGATGTGTGTCTTTCTGTGTTTAGTGAGTCCACATTTAGCTCAAATAAAGATCTTAAGTCCTCTTCTCCTTGCACAGAGGACAGTAGGGGAATTTCATGACGCGTTCACATTGGATACAGCTTTCCCCCCGCATTCATTTAATAATTAAATATTTCCTGCCAGGAAATTCAAGTGTCATTATCTGCACTTGTTTTTCAGGTAATGCTTGCTGGCCACACAGGATACACTACTCTGCAGGTACTTTCCACCCTCTTCCAGTTTGACCAGGCTTTAATGTAAGAATGGCGAGGCTGTTCGATCATGCTATCATACTATAGGTTGGGGATTTCCACTCATAAAAAAACAAAATCAAGCACACTCTCACTTCAGCACACACTTCCACGCATCTCTGTCAGGTCTGTTTTATGAGATTCCTGTAGTATGCCTGTATTAAAATTACAGCTGCTATCAACTTTACTTTTAATTTATTGGGGGCTTCAGTTTGACCGCTATGATGCACCAAACCCGCTGCCTCTATTTGTTGTATTATCACCAAAACCCGGATCAGGAAGTGATTCGCATTAACTGTAAATGGTCAAACAGTCATAGAGGAAGTTTTTTTACAAAGGTATGTGTCCTTGGCACCTGTAATGGCACTGAGGCTTGTGCTTTCGTTGTTCCAACTTTCTATGTCGTCTGACTTGGTTCTGCTGACAATTATAGCAACAAACATGGAGGAGTGTCTTGCACATAATGAGCTATAATGAGTTAGATGAAACGTGTGTCCAAAAAGGGAGGTAAAATACTTTTGTTGAATAATGTTCATGGTTTGTGTCAAAATAATTTAGTGGTTATTCTGCTGTTGACACCAGTCTCTGGTAGAGGTCGACTATGGGGTTTTTCTATGTTAACAAGTCAGCGTTAGCTGATGGCCGATATGTTGCCGTTTTTTTCACAGATTTTTTGTTTTTCCCTCTGTTTGCATAATAAAATGTCATACTAATGTACATTTCACTAATTACACTCTTAATTGGGGTGAAGAAGAGCTTTTATGACTAAGTGCATGATGGTATAATAGTAATAGTGTACATATAAGAACTAAAACCTCTTACAGACATGTTTTTGGGTTTTTTTGTTAACAGACATCGCTTACAGACCAACAAACACACAATCTATTGATCACAAATAAATGAGTAAAATCACGTTGTTGTGTTACACAGCCCTGTATGCAAGGACAATGCAAACCATCAGTGACAGATAGACAGGTTTAATGAGGAAGCTAACTGTGCAAACAAAGTCTTGCAGGACCTCTGACAAATTATTTGAATCTCCATACTCAAATGCAAACAAGTTGCATAGAGGAACCATTGTCAGCGTCAAATAAACCATGCTTACGAACAAACTTTACAATTATACACTGATCTGAGCAGCTCTCTGTCTCAGAGCATGGTGCTGTCTGTGAGCAGGACAGAGTAATGTTGCCCTCACTCACGCTGCAGTGTATCTGTGAGCTCCACCCCACAAAAAGAGTCAAACTCTCTGACTGTGACAAGTGTTATGTATCAAGAGAGGACATATGTATATATGTAGCTCAGCAGTGACTAATGCAGACGCACAGCAATCACAGTGCCTGGTACAGAGCAGCAGTACCTCTACATGTCCTGTTATAATCATATGCTGGCTCTGGCTCAGGAACTGATTTTTCAATGATTATAAGATTTGAATAGTGTTTTTGCATGGAATGCCCATCCCTAAATTTAGGCCTTAGCTTTCTCCCAGGACTGTTGAAGGCTTTTCCACCCAATGTAGATAGATTCAAAAAATGCTAAATATCAACCTGATATAGCGGCCGACTTCTAGTCTCTGGTGAATTAGCAATGAATGTTTTTTCTGGTCTTTGTCTGACTTTTCAAAGCCACAACCACAAGACATGTTGTTCACCTTTTGAGTACCTTGTTTTTTCTCATGGTCTAAATCCTTCTATTGATTGTGCATTGATGCATAAACTGTAATAGAGAATAATAAATACACACAAGATATATATGTAGCATATTGCACAATGCAAAGTGAGTATTGTTGAAAGTAGTACTTTTACATAACTTGTCTTCATCTCTGTAACATGAAATGTTATAAACAATCTCAGTTTGTACTAAAACACCTAAGAACAGCTGAAATCTATGACTCTATGCTTTTATCACCTCATAAATTCCTGTGAATTTTGCACAAGACATCTTATTGTTTGATGTAGTGTTCTCATTCAACCATGACAATTGTGTTTCATTTAAAATAAGTTTCAGACGTAATTAGAAAGCTGTAATTTGGTTTTAAGTGACTCGTCTTTTTGCAACAAACATTTTCCAGACTGTGGTTTTCCAAGTTTTTATTTGGAAAGGTTAAGAGTCACGTTGGAAATCAAATTTAAACTTTTCGTAAAACTGTGGCTCCATCTGTTTCTGTCTGCCTCTCTGTCTCTCTCTCTCGTCTGTGTGTGTGTGTGTGTGTGTGTCTGTCTAAATATAGTGTCATCTGCCCACTCATTCAGTCAGAGAGGAAGTGGTGTGTGTATGTGTATGTGTACGCTCCAACACTGCATTATAGTTTACAAGAAAAAGGTTAAAAACTCAGTGAAGCTCTACATTTGTTTGGGCGCGAGTCTTTGTGTGTACACACAACAATGTGTTATGTATGCATGTGTTTGTGTGTGTGTGCGCGCACATACTTGGACAATTACTGTCCGGCGTGCTTTTGTGTCTTTGGTTGTTTGTATCAAAGAAAAAAGTAGAGACTCTTAGAGAGTCAGAGTGAAAAAAAAGCAAAAAACAGTGTTATCTGCTGAGACAGCACTGTAACTTGTTGTGTTTGAAAGTGCTGCTTTTCTCAGAGGGATCAAGACTAAATCCATCACACTAAAGCCTTTCATTGTGCACTCACAGCCTGTGGAATGACTGCCACTGTGTGTGTGTGAGTGTGTGTGTGTGTGAGAGAGAGAGCGAGAAGAAAGAAGAATGAGAGTAAAGTTGGGAAAAAACTGACACAAGTTCAAATACATTATGACTCTCACGACAGTGCTGCTCCCCGACTCTGACAGACTCGTACCAACCCACAAGAGGAAATACACTCGGCAATGAACCACTGTCCTCACTTGCCTCTTTCTCGTTTTCACTTGCTCTCAGTCTCTCTCTCACACTCGCACACACACACGCACACGCACACACACATGTTAGTTTCAGCATAGAGACCATTGCATTTGTGAGTGCAAGTATCAGAACAGAAAAGACAGTGAAACTGTTTGGTTCCTGCCTGTATGGGTAAGTTTATATTCTATTATCTCTCTTTTACACCTGTCACACTTTGGCTGGTAATAGTTAACAGTGGGACATTGCTGAGAGTGGTTTTGGTTGTTTTTGAGAAAGTTTTGCATCTACAAGAAGCGGCCTGCTGTTATGTAATTGCTGCAGGAAATTGTAAACCTGAGATTATTGTTTGTTGTGGTTTTGTTGCTCTTGCAGTTTTATCTATGCCGGCTATATTACTTTAAATTCTCACTCAAGCAACTGAAATCAACCTAACAAGTACATTTTTTTACACAAGTTTTGACACTAAAATTAGTATGGTGCGAGGTGTAAGAGGTTACTTGGTCAAAGGAAGTTGAAGTTATTTATATAACACTGCTTATGGAGGTCAGTCAGTCATCCTCTAACGCTTTATTCTCCACCAGAGGGTCGCGAGGCTTATGGAGGTGAGTAACTTAATTAGAAATTAAATTATTGTTAATGGTCAATACAAAAAACTGAAAACTGGGCAGTGCAAAAAAGAAAAACAAGGCGTTGTTGTCAATATGTCCCTAAATGTAGAAGTAAGTTTTAAAAAGCTACATCCAATTTATCTGTGTGATTTTACCCACCAACATCAAGCAGGCAATGGAAAAAAAACAACCTTTTTTCTTATCTATACTCTCTTTCAGCCCCATAATCAACTATAAACCCACTCAGCGTGTGACCTTGGACGTCAGAAAACAGAAGTGACACTTACACTCTGTGTCTTTCTCCAAAATACAGTTGATGATAGACCTGCGATGCATGTGAGACATGGCCAACAAGGCCCCCTGGGATAACCTGATGCACAGCATGGAGCCAACAGGTAACAGCCACATGCACATCAAGAGTTATTTTTCCCTTCTCTTTCTTCAAACAAGTAGAATGTGTGATACAATAGTCTTCAGGGCTGGTCTGTGTTCATGTGTGTTTAACTTTGAGCAAAAACTTTCTTATGTCCAGACTCAACACCCAACCTCTCGATTTTATTTTTAGCTGGCTGCTCACCCACAGTTCCAGAGCCAGAGTTGTACCGCAGTATCCAGGCTCTGCTGCCCAGGGAGACAGACAACCAGCAGCCCATGGACTGTTACAACAAAGGTTCAATATAATTTACCACGCCACTCTGAAACAAAGTGAAAGAACAGGCAGTGAAAACAGCAGAAGCACCAGCTTCATGATGTTTATTTCATTGTTTATGTACAACCAGCCTGCTCATGTTTAGAATATTTATGTGTCAGCAGACTGAGGGCTGTTCAGTTGTGAGTCATTAGACTTATTTTGGATTAACAGTGTAATGGAGAAAAATGTGACACATTTCACAAGATTGTGGTGGGAAACTTGCAGCTGTGAATGTCTTGTCTGCTTTTCTGTGTTCACAGGAGTGCTGAGATGGACGCTTCATAAGAAGGTTAAGAACAATCCTGCCAACAGCTTATCTCTGGTGTGGGTGCTAATAAAGGACCTGGAGAAGGTATTCTGCAGTGCAACTGTTAAACACTGTGAAACTACACATTTCAGTGTATTGGAATCATTGATGATTGGTTCATTTGAATTTCATTTACTGACAAGGAGTGTCATCCATTCCCTGCAGGCTGAGAGATGGGACTCTCGCAAACGCATCATCCCTCTGCTCCACACTCTCATGTATGCTATCATTCAGGTACGGTGTTCCTGACACATCCTTCATGCTTTTAGAACCATTGTTTAAATATTTACATGAAGGGATTTTTTTAATCAAGTTTCCAGAACGATATTGAACTGATTACCAAACCAAGGGCATAAGGACAGAGGATGCTGCACATAACTGCACCCTGTCGTTTCCATACACTCTGAAAAAGTAAACAATGGTGATGAATACATGAAATGGTGTTTAATAGAAGGAAGAAATTGTGTTTTTATTTCAGAAACAAATTTGAACAAGGAAGTGGAGAACTTGAAATGGTGGAATTTAGGCTTGCGCATACTTTGATAATAACAACTTGATAATTTCCGTGTGAACCATAAAAGAGAAATACATCATTATTGTGTAAAAGGCCCCCCTGTCCCCTGCAGTGAGTAACTACTCCTGTGGATCCAACATAGACATTGCAGAGAAGCATTGTCTATGTTAATTATGTTTCCTTTTTTCGCAGTAATAGTTGCAATGTTTCTGTGTTTGTTGATATTCCAGACAGCCTACATTCCAGATGAGCTATACAAGCGGATCTACGACTTTTGCAAGCGACTCCTGACCTACCCTCAACCCTACTGCACAGTAGGACTCAGCTACACAAGGCAAATTAAAACGGAACGTTCCATTCCAGGTACAGACATCTATAAACTTAAGCTACTAAAATATCGAATAGCTAGACAAAATAAAGCAGCAGATGGTTAGAATGGATGAGCACATTTCACACTCACTACAGGGGCCACCAGGAGACAACATGTAACATACTGCCATGGTTGTTTTAATGTTAAATTCCCAATTAATCTGTATGATGATATGAAAACCACATGCTGTAAGTAAATGCTACTTTTGCCCACAGGTCTGATGTACCAGAGGATGTTCACAGCAGAGCAGGGACTTAAAAATGAGCACTATCCCTTTCAGGAGCGGTGAGTCCAAAATACATAATCTATTACTTCATGGTACATTCAGAAAAAAACTGAAAGCATGAAGACAAACTGGCTTACTTGTTTGTCATGTAATTATTAAGGCATGACAAGTCAACATGTTATTGTTATTAGCGTTATCATTATCATCCATCCCATTTTGCTAACATTTGCATCTCTTTTTCTGATTGTAATACTTAATACTTTGTCTGCAACTTTTATATTCTTCACAGAGTTTTTGTTTTGGCGGACCCAGAAGTTTTTGCTGGTTCCCTTGAACAAGTGCTGTTGGGCGATATTGCAGCTTCAGCATCAGGTGGATTTCCCAGTCCCGTAGATCGCATGAGCAATGTGGTCCAACACTTTATCCAGGCTGCTTTGGGGCCAGAGCAATGCAGTGGGCCGAAACTGGCTCAGGCTCTGAAGGTCAGTGAAACTATACGCACAAATACTATTGGGTTGAACTTGGTCACTGCATTGTATGTCCCTCTTTAGCTGTTGTTGTCACCATTAGCCTGTTCTGTATCAGTTGACTGCAGGTTTGCTTGGCCTGTTCTGTGAGAAGCTTTCAAGCGTTTGTGAACTGGGAAGATAAGTGTCAAAGTTCTACACTCAGGAAGTCCAAGGTCTGAAGACACAAAGTTTAGGTTACCGTTTCTGTTTAAAGCAGGACGCATCTGCAGAGCTGACTCTTGCACTTTCAGGGTGGAAGCGAATGACCTCTGTGTGCAGAGAAGTGATGTGTGAAACCTGCATGGTCACAGCATGCACAGCGTGTTTGGAGATTTTTCTTGCAGTATTTGTCAGTAGAGTTTGTCAGTTTTTGCTTAAAATTAGTCATACTCCATGTGTCCCTGTCTCACATGTACATGTCATGTGAAACTTCCTGAATTGTGGCTGTCGTCCGTTGGTCCGCATGGTGGACTTGTCTCTTGGCACTCGTCCTAAAGTAACACCTCAGCAGGACACAGACAAAGGCTGACACACACACACAAAACTGGCCCCTCACCTCTTTGCTATTAATACACAGTCTGTATGTATTGATCTTCCTTTGTGTGGACGTGTAATTGTGTGTTCACTCACTCACGTCTGTTTGCTTATTTGTTTTTTTTGGACAGGACATGGGTCAAGACGTCGAAAAGTACTTCCAGGAAGTGTTGGCGACTCGAGAGCAGAGTATGGAGGAGGGAGGCAGAGCAGAAGGCGGAGCGCTGAGAAGCTGCCTTCAGCGGCTGTACAGTGAGATTGTCACTGATACAGACCCGGGTAGGAATACGCTTCAAATCTCTTCAGAAAAAGGATGCAATCAAAGTTTCTTTTTGGGCACAGCAGCTCTATCAGAGGCATACATTGTCACATGTGTTTATCTAACAAAGTGGGGTCAAGTAGGAGTGGAGAAGCAACAGGACACATTTGTGAGGCTCACTGGACTCCTGCTTGTCCATGCAGGTGAAAGTTTTGATTTGTGAAATGAGTCAAACCTAGTAGATGGAAAATATCATTTTTTGCAAGTTGCATTTTGAGTCAACATAAATCCTCATACTTTACATCTTACTGAGCTCCTACTCAAATGAGTCTACGAGAGCTGTAAAAGAGACATGACGTGTGTACATGACGTGTCTGGGCTTCGGTTTTATCTACTGATTTCCTCCATGGTCTCATTCAGTCAAGTCCCATGTCTGTATTTTTAAAACTTTCCGGATATCCATTTCCATGACTTCCACTTTGATCCCCAATATTATCATGTCAGTAACTCTTCTGATAAACCTGCTCTCTGCTTATCCGAGCTGGGCGCGCGAGGGATGGACAGAAGTGTTGACACTGAGGAAGTTGTTGGAACAGGGATAGGGTGCTTTGTTTTGAGTGTCATTGTGACAGTTTTGGTCTCTTCCTCTCTTTCTTCCTCTGTGTGTGTGTATTGCAGAGCCATTGTCCAGTGGAGTGCTGAATGACTGCCCTCTTCCTAACCCAGAGATCAGCTTCCACCTGTGGAAAGAGGATCTGGATATCTGTGAGTGGCTCACAACACTGTGTGGCACCTGGGGGAAATTATTACTACAAATCACACAGAACTAATCTGACTATGTAATAACTTAGCTCATTATATGTGCACGCATTTACTGAACAGAAGCTGATATACATTCAGTGTATTTACGGTACTTTTCTCCCAGAATAGGATGCTTAGTAAAACTATAAATCATCATAGACACCATTCAGACTTGGGATATATTCCAAGCTCAATTCATCCTGAACATGTCTTTACGTCTGACCACCAAACCACATTCGAGGGTGGGTTTGGGGACGTGTGTGTTCACATTCCTGAGTGCGCATAAACACAATCTGTCCTCAGGATGCATTAGAGGTCACTTTCCTTCACTGATGTCCTCTGACCTGCTGCAGTTTTACAGTATTTTTTTTTTTTTTTACACTTCTCAGCATTCTTCTTATTACATTATTATTCATTTTCAAGTATTTTAATCTTTTATTGTACAACTTTGTTATAAGCCACAAAACACAAAGTACATTACTGGTCACAGGAGAAGCATCCAGGACACATGCTAATGTCGAGAATGAAGAGTTGTACTTAATCAGATCTTTCAGGACGAATGTTAATACCAGGTGTGTTCATGAGGTTCTTCTTTATTCAGTGTAAAAAGCTCTAGGGTTTCATGTGTTCATTGAATGCACAGCATATATGCTCCATTATAAAATATTATATTATTTATATTATAAATATTTATATTATTATATAAATATTATTGACCAAACTGTTTAGGGAATAGATTCTTCAGATTGCAGTGGTAAAGAAGTCTAACTTCCTGTCATTGAACTTTACCATTAGACCACGTAGCATGAGGCTGAGTTACATCACATTTGCATGTAGCAGGAAAAAACACTGTGGTCTGGTTTATGATGAGCTGTATGTTAGGCTCTGATGACAGCTGGCAGTGAACAACACACACGCGTCTTTTTGAGTTTGCACTGTGTGCTTTGTGCCGAGCCAGGTCGCTTAACGTCATGACCGACTGTACAGAATTACTGACTGACGCTGCAACACTCACTGAAAGGGTGAAGTATTGTTCTTTGCCGTCTGTAAATTATAAATATACATAAAAATGTTGACAGGGCGAGAGTTGGCCAAGTGGCTTCGATCCAGCTCCATGTCGGACCAGTTCTCCCTCAGCCAGGAACAGGAGGACTTTGATCTGGGAGAGTCGCCCAGTGACCCAGTGCCATCTGACAAGACTCGCTTCTCCGTCATGTCCAATGACAGTGGCATCGAAAGAGACCTCCCTCCCAGTGCTGATCCCTCCCTGTCATCATCTTTGGACACTGCCAGCTTACGCACGTCATGGGAACAATGCAGAAGGTACACCGTTTTTGGTTCTCCCTTACATTTTTAATTAAAAAAAATAAATTATGTAAAATTACTACATTTATATATCTAAAAACTATGTTATATTTTGTTGAGCGCCTATGAAACGAGTGAGTAGTGAAATATATGGTGCTACTCATTATTTTTATGTTATTGTGTTTTTATTTTACTAATGAAACACAACTACTCATTGCCATTTGCTGCACAAATGCACAGGGGGACTTTATTGTTTGTGTAGATAACTTAATATGTTGTTGTTATCGTAGACTAGTTATACTTGATATTTATAGCTTTCCATTTTACACTGAAGACTGTTAATCACTTAAGTCACTTAATTTTTGCACAGAGAAACTCTTTAAAGGATTTAATTGAAAATGTCAGTGATGCTCATTCTATATTGGAGTTTAACAGTTAATGTCCTCCTTCTCTTAGTGATCCAGACCCAGGAAGGCTGTCACGGCGTAAAGGAATCAAGATGAAACCAACTTGGAAGGAAAATATGGTGCTGATGCAGAATACCCTGGAGGATCAAGCAAGTCTTGGAGGAGGAAGAAAAGGGGAACCTCGACAGAGGCGGGCAGGAAGCACAGTAATACACAACCCCTTAACCAAGCACCAGAGGTACTTTACTGCCAGAATAGTCACCATGGGGGATGACAGGGTCCTGGGCCGCCTGGCTAAGGCCTTCTACTCCTTCAGGTGAGAGATTCATTCATTTTTTAAAAGCAGCTGGAGGGCATGGCTTTGCTTTGTACAGCATGTGTCTGAGCTGTAAAAATCTAAAGCTTCCAGTAGTTGTTTGTGTCTGCAAGCGTTATGATCTGTGGTTCTCACTCATTCATGAATAGTTGACGGGAAGTCTGAGTTCTGCATTTGTCTTTGTCAGTGACACAATTACTCAGCACTGATCAACGAACAATGAGTGATACAATGATGGAAACTTTATTCCACAGCACACAGCATGTTCCCCTGACAATCCCTTTTTTGGAAAACTGTAATCTTGCATCTCTATATATAGATTCTGTGCCTCAAGATTAAGCATGTAAATGTATGGTGTTAATGTTTTCTGGGTTAGGAAGCTGAACACTACTTATTATGTTGCAAAGGCCATATGTTGCGATCCTAAACATTTTTGTTGGGATAGTTAAGCGGCTCCATCAAACATGTCGTTCCTCTCTGGTTTGCAGGAAAAGGGAAGCGCGGCGGCTTTTTCTGACGATGAAAGTCAACCTTCAGTTTTACTACATCCCCGTTTGCAAAGCTCCAACTCATGTCTCCTCCATAAAAGTAAGACAGCTTTTTCTTGTCAACACACCACTCACTTGTTAAGTCAACACACCTCTAGAGGGAACAGGTTAACTGCCCTCTGTTAAAATGGTGATGTTGGTCTATAGTAATGAATAGATACAATGGTATGACACACACACACACATGGAAAAAAATTATTAAAAATATTGATATGGTTTCATAAAACAATTACATTCTCTGTCAGTTGCTGTTCTTTGTGTGACACCACTGAGCTTTTCTTGTTAAATAAATGCACATTTAGTTACGCATAAAATACACATGCAATTTTTAATAGTATAACTAAAACCAGTGGCTAATCAAAGTAGAAAAACCTTCCAACTTGTCCTAACTGCTGTAGTTTCTTTCACATTTGATGTATTATTGTTTCTGCTTTCTTATTCCCTTTTTTATAGGTAAGCCATGCTGTAAGTCAGTCCAAGGAGAATCCTGCAATCTGCACTCTTGGTTCGTACTTGAGCATGGTGGACCCATGGTACAACTGTAACATCAAGAGTTTAGGCTCCATGATCCCCAAACTGGCGAAAATGGTATGTTACTAGTCAAAAGAAATGTAACTGTTTGTTTAAATTACTTAGACTTTTTATATACTGAAGCTAGGTAGGTGTAAAACACTTTCAGTGGTCATCAAGAGTAGGGAAGTGACATATAGATACAGACCATTTACTATAAGTGTTTCCCTTCAGATACGTCTAACAACATTTCATTTTAAAATCCTCTTTCACTGTCAGTGTCTTGTAGTTGTCAGTGTCTTACAGGCACATGACACATTATCATGAGGGCATTTAATATCCTCATGATACTGCATACCGTTCAGTGGAAACTGTTGTTTGTATGAGAAGAAACGCAGAATGTTTTTTACTCTCTGGAAAGTCCATAGTATAAATATTCTCCTAATTCCAAGAGGCTTTGGGACCAAATAACAGAATTCCTGCCTTTAGAAAGACTGACTCTTATTATTAAATATTATCAGGTATATATTGTTTTGTAAGAGTTATGACACTCATTGTTTTCTCATGTGAAGCTTTGAGAATGATTAGAAGGAGAAGTATGATTCTATGTATTTGTTTTAGCTTATATAATATTCAGATTTGCTGTGGGAAAATGAATAGGTTGTGACTGAGTCTATTGCCCTTGTGAGCGAAAGCTTTTGAGTTGAGTTCTCTTCACAAGAATTCATGAAGGAGAATTTCATTTCAACAGTCATGCCTTTGATTCCTTTATTAAATCTCCTCTCCACACTTAACTTGATTAAATGTGATTTACAGTATAATGTTAACCTTGATGATATCGTTTTGGGCGAGTCTATTCATATGACCCCAGGCTGAAGGCAAATTTGGAATTGTGTTGTTTTACCTCACAAGCCATTGACCATGTAGTGACTCATTATATTCAGTTGCTATGACCAGTCACTGGGTCTCAAGCCCAGATAATTGTTGCACCAGGAAGGTAAAAATCTTTTCAAGAAAGGAGAAGAAGAATATTCCGTTGCTCTGACACAAGTGTGACCAAAATGTTTTATGTATTTTCTGTCATCCATAGCAACCGACAAACCCAGGCAGACCGAACGACCCCATCATCTCTGATGTCATTTCCTACTATATCCGCATGGGCCAGCAGCCGATCTACTTCACAATCTATTTTGTGAAGGTATAATTATCCTGTGTGTTGATTTTTGTTTGTCAAATATGGGAGAATCACATTTTCAAAAGTTAAGTTTTCATATATTTTTTTGTTTTTTTATGTGATATTTGTTTTCCTTTAGATCACATTCAATAGTCTGATGAAGGATCCGGTGGAAGATGTCTTCCTCACTCATCTGCAGATGGAGTCTCCGGAATTCAGACAGGTCTCAGCATCCATTCGAGGTGATTCCATTCAGCCTTTACAATTCAGTGTAAAGTCAAAATCAGGCATTGAACAGAGTTATATACATGCAGAAGAGGGTGTTTTAGTTACGCTTTTTCCAATGTTCCAATGTTTCTTTTTATATTTGTTTTTGAAGTGCTTTGCATATGTAATAGCATTCTTCTCCCATTTGTCTGTACATGTGTCCGTCCAACAGATAAAGCCAGGAGGAGTGCTGGGGAAGTATCTGGAGCTATGGTCTCAGTGAAGTACAAAAAGGTATTTTGCTTTTTTACATTAAATTATTATTTTCCTTTCCTTTATAGACTTTCATCATAGGGTTTTCAGTATAGTTAAATGTAATTATGGAAATAGCCTCTGACACTGGTTTGCCTTGGTATTTCACTCTGTGTGTGTGTGTGTGTGTGTGCGCGCGCATCTAGGTAATTTTAAGCGGCAGAGACGTTGACAAAGGAGTCTCAGTAAGAATAGCAGGTGCTCAGATCAGTGCCATTCCCTCCAGCGAAGCAGATGGTACAGTATGATCTCTATTACAGTCAAATGTCCCAAGAGAAATATATGTTATTTTCAATATTCTGCACACTTATCCAGTTTCCTTTTCTATGCCTCTCTGTCTCTCTCTCACACACACACACAGATCTGAACTGTTTAACACTGACGTTCACTGAATCTCAACATCGCAACATTGTGGTAGGTTTAGGCAATATTTTCTCAAATTGCTGATACTATTATTATTCTACTATTTTTTTGTGATTTATCCTGGCAAAGACTCATATCATATTAAAATGTA